>NC_085136.1:99573919-99873919 GCF_035046485.1 Aedes albopictus
AGATTCCCTAAAGGTATCATTTCTCAAGGACCGCCATGATTCCTAAGATCCCTTTACTCGCCCCAATATCTCCTAAAAATCCCCAATGTTCCTTAAAAATCCCCAATATCTCCTAAAAATCCCCAATGTCCATTAAGAATCCCCAACTTCTCCTAAAATGTCCAACTTGTTGATAAGATTCCCCAAAGGTATCATTTCCGGAGAACCGCCATGATTCCTTAGTTCCCTTTACCTTACCCAATATCTCGTAAAAATCCCCAATGTTCCTTAAAAATCCCCAATATCTCCTAAAATGGCCAACTTGTTGATTAGATTCCCCAAAGGTATCATTTCTCAAGGACCCCCATGATTCCTAAGTTCCCTTTTTCCCTTCCCAATATCTCCTAAAAATCTTTAATGTTCCTTAAAAATGCCCAATATCTCCTAAAAATCAACAATGTTCCTTAAGAATCCCCAACTTCTCCTGAAATGTCCGACTTGTCGATTAGATTCCCCAAAGGTATCATTTCCCGAGGACCGCCATGATTCCTAAGTTCCCTTTGTCCTACCCAATATCTCTTAAAAATCCCCAATGTTCCTTGAAAATCCCCAATATCTCGTAAAAATCCCCAATGTTCCTTAAAAATCCGCAATATCTTCTAAAATGGCCAATTTGTTGATTAGATTCCCCAAAGGTAACATTTCCGAAGGACCCGCATGATTCCTAAGTTCCCTTTTCCCCTTCCCAATATCGCCTAAAAATCCCCAACGACCCTTAAGAATCCTCAACTTCTCCTAAAATGTCCAACTTGTTGATTAGATTCCCCAAAGGTATCATTTCCCAAGGACCTCCATGATTTCTAAGTTCCCTTCACCCTCCTCAATATCTCCTAAAAATCCCCAATGTTCCTTTTGAATACCCAACTTCTCCTAAGAGGACCCTCATGATTCCTAAGTTCTTTTTTCCCCTTCCAAATATCTCCTAAAAATCCCCAATGTTCCTTAAAAATCCCCAACTTCTCCTAAAATGCCCAACTTGTTGATTAGATTCCCTAAAGGTATCATTTCCCGAGGACCCCCATGAATCCTAAGTTCCCTTTACCCTCCCCAATATCTCCTAAAAATCCCCAATATCTCCTAAAAATCCCCAATGTCCCTTAAGAATCTTCAACTTCTCCTAAAATGTCCAACTTGTTGATTAGATTCCCCAAAGGTATCATTTCCCGAGGACCGCCATGATTCCTTAGTTCCCTTTACCCTACCCAATATCTCGTAAAAATCCCCAATATTCCTTAAGAATCCCCAACTTTTCCTAAGAGGACCCGCATGATTCCTAAGTTCCCTTTTCCCCTTCCAAATATCGCCTAAAAATCCCCAATGTCCCTTAAGAATCCCCAACTTCTTCTAAAATGTCCAACTTGTTGATTAGATTCCCCAAAGGTATCATTTCTCGAGGACCGCCATGATTCCTAAGTTCCCTTTACCCTACCCAATATCTCGTAAAAATCCCTAATGTTCCTTAAAAATCCCCAATATCTTCTAAAATGGCCAACTTGTTGATTAGATTCCTCAAAGGTATCATTTCCCAAGGACCCCCATGATTCCTAAGTTCCCTTTACCCTCCCCAATATCTCCTAAAAATTCCCAATGTTCTTTAAAAATCCCCAATATCCCCTAAAACTCCCCAATGTCCCTTAAGAATCTTCAACTTCTCCTAAAATGTCCAACTTGTTGATTAGATTCCCCAAAGGTATCATTTCCCAAGGACCCCCATGAATCCTAAGTTCCCTTTACCCTCCCCAATATCTCCTTAAAATCCCCAATATCTCCTTAAAATCCCCAATGTCCATTAAAAATCCCCAACTTCTCCTAAAATGTCCAACTTGTTGATTAGATTCCCTAAAGGTATCATTTCCCGAGGACCGCCATGATTCCTTAGTTCCCTTTACCCTACCCAATATCTCGTTAAAATCCCCAATATTCCTTAAGAATCCCCAACTTTTCCTAAGAGGACCCGCATGATTCCTAAGTTCCCTTTTCCCCTTCCAAATATCACCTAAAAATCCCCAATGTCCCTTAAGAATCCCCAACTTCTTCTAAAATGTCCAACTTGTTGGTTAGATTCCCCAAAGGTATAATTTCCCAAGGACCCCCATGAATCCTAAGTTCCCTTTACCCTCCCCAATATCTCCTTAAAATCCCCAATATCTCCTTAAAATCCCCAATGTCCATTAAAAATCCCCAACTTCTCCTAAAATGTCCAACTTGTTGATTAGATTCCCTAAAGGTATCATTTCCCGAGGACCGCCATGATTCCTAAGTTCCCTTTACCCTACCCAATATCTCGTAAAAATCCCTAATGTTCCTTAAAAATCCCCAATATCTTCTAAAATGGCCAACTTGTTGATTAGATTCCTCAAAAGTATCCTTTCCCAATGACCTCCATGATTTCTAAGTTTTTTTACCCTCCCCAATATCTCCTAAAAATCCCCAATGTTCCTTAAAAATCCCCAATGTTTCTTAAAAATCCCCAATATCTTCTAAAAATTTCCAATGTCCATTAAAAATCCCCAACTTCTCCTAAAATGTCCAACTTGTTGATAAGATTCCCCAAAGGTATCATTTCCCAAGGACCTCCATGATTTCTAAGTTCCCTTTACCCTCCCCAATATCTCCTAAAAATCCCCAATGTTCCTTAAAAATCCCCAATATCTCCTAAAAATCCCCAATGTCCATTAAGAATCCCCAACTTCTCCTAAAGTGTCCAACTTGTTGATTAGATTCCCCAAAAGTATCATTTCTCGAGGACCGCCATGATTCCTAAGTTCCCTTTACCCTCCCCAATATCTCGTAAAAATCTCCAATGTTCCTTAAAAATCCCCAATATCTTCTAAAATGGCCAACTTGTTGATTAGATTCCCCAAAGGTATCATTTCTCGAGGACCCCCATGATTTCTAAGTTCCCTTTACCCTCCATAATATCTCCTAAAAATCCCCAATGTTCCTTGAGAATCCCCAATATCTCCTAAAATTCCCCAATGTCCCTTAAGAATACCCAACTTCTATTAAAATGTCCAACTTGTTGATTAGATTCCCCAAAGGTATCATTTCTCGAGGACCCCCATGATTCCTAAGTTCCCTTTACCCTACCCAATATCTCGTAAAAATCCCCAATATTCCTTAAGAATCCCCAACTTTTCCTAAGAGGACCCGCATGATTCCTAAGTTCCCTTTTCCCCTTTCAATTATCGCCTAAAAATCCCCAATGTCCATTAAAAATCCCCAACTTCTTCTAAAATGTCCAACTTGTTGGTTAGATTCTCCAAAGGTATAATTTCCCAAGGACCCCCATGATTCCTAAGTTCCCTTCACCCTCCCCAATATCTCCTAAAAATTCCCAATGTTCTTTAAATATCCCCAATATCTCCTAAAAATCCCCAATGTCCCTTAAGAATCTTCAACTTCTCCTAAAATGTCCAACTTGTTGATTAGATTCCCCAAAGGTATCATTTCCCGAGGACCTCCATGATTTCTAAGTTTTTTTTACCCTCCCCAATATCTCCTAAAAATCCCCAATGTTCCTTAAAAATCCCCAATGTTCCTTAAAAATCCCCAATATCTCCTAAAAATTCCCAATGTCCATTAAAAATCTCCAACTTCTTCTAAAATGTCCAACTTGTTGATAAGATTCCCCAAAGGTATCATTTCCCAAGGACCTCCATGATTTCTGAGTTTTTTTTACCCTCCCCAATATCTCCTAAAAATCCCCAATGTTCCTTAAAAATCCCCAATGTTCCTTAAAAATCCCCAATATCTCCTAAAAATTCCCAATGTCCATTAAAAATCCCCAACTTCTCCTAAAATGTCCAACTTGTTGATTAGATTCCCCAAAGGTATCATTTCCCAAGGACCTCCATGATTTCTGAGTTTTTTTTTACCCTCCCCAATATCTCCTAAAAATCCCCAATGTTCCTTAAAAATCCCCAATGTTCCTTAAACATCCCCAATATCTCCTAAAAATTCCCAATGTCCATTAAAATCCCCAACTTCTCCTAAAATGTCCAACTTGTTGATTAGATTCCCCAAAGGTATCATTTCCCAAGGACCTCCATGATTTCTAAGTTCCCTTTACCCTCCCCAATATCTCCTAAAAATCCCCAATGTTCCTTAAAAATCCCCAATATCTCCTAAAAATCCCCAATGTCCATTAAGAATCCCCAACTTCTCCTAAAGTGTCCAACTTGTTGATTAGATTCCCCAAAAGTATCATTTCTCGAGGACCGCCATGATTCCTAAGTTCCCTTTACCCTCCCCAATATCTCGTAAAAATCTCCAATGTTCCTTAAAAATCCCCAATATCTTCTAAAATGGCCAACTTGTTGATTAGATTCCCCAAAGGTATCATTTCTCGAGGACCCCCATGATTTCTAAGTTCCCTTTACCCTCCCCAATATCTCCTAAAAATCCCCAATGTTCCTTGAGAATCCCCAATATCTCCTAAAATTCCCCAATGTCCCTTAAGAATACCCAACTTCTATTAAAATGTCCAACTTGTTGATTATATTCCCCAAAGGTATCATTTCTCGAGGACCCCTATGATTTCTAAATTCCCTTTACCCTCCCCAATATCTCCTAAAAATTCCCAATGTTCTTTAAAAATCCCCAATATCTCCTAAAAATCCCCAATGTTCCTTAAAAATCCCCAATATCTCCTAAAAATCCCCAATGTCCCTTAAGAATCCCCAACTTCTACTAAAATGTCCAACTTGTTGATTAGATTCCCCAAAGGTATCATTTCTCGAGGACCCCCATGATTCCTAAGTTCCCTTTACCCTACCCAATATCTCGTAAAAATCCCCAATATTCCTTAAGAATCCCCAACTTTTCCTAAGAGGACCCGCATGATTCCTAAGTTCCCTTTTCCCCTTTCAATTATCGCCTAAAAATCCCCAATGTCCATTAAAAATCCCCAACTTCTTCTAAAATGTCCAACTTGTTGGTTAGATTCTCCAAAGGTATAATTTCCCAAGGACCCCCATGATTCCTAAGTTCCCTTTACCCTCCCCAATATCTCCTAAAAATTCCCAATGTTCTTTAAATATCCCCAATATCTCCTAAAAATCCCCAATGTCCCTTAAGAATCTTCAACTTCTCCTAAAATGTCCAACTTGTTGATTAGATTCCCCAAAGGTATCATTTCCCGAGGACCTCCATGATTTCTAAGTTTTTTTTATTCTCCCCAATATCTCCTAAAAATCCCCAATGTTCCTTAAAAATCCCCAATGTTCCTTAAAAATCCCCAATATCTCCTAAAAATTCCCAATGTCCATTAAAAATCTCCAACTTCTTCTAAAATGTCCAACTTGTTGATAAGATTCCCCAAAGGTATCATTTCCCAAGGACCTCCATGATTTCTGAGTTTTTTTACCCTCCCCAATATCTCCTAAAAATCCCCAATGTTCCTTAAAAATCCCCAATGTTCCTTAAAAATCCCCAATATCTCCTAAAAATTCCCAATGTCCATTAAAAATCCCCAACTTCTCCTAAAATGTCCAACTTGTTGATTAGATTCCCCAAAGGTATCATTTCCCAAGGACCTCCATGATTTCTGAGTTTTTTTTTACCCTCCCCAATATCTCCTAAAAATCCCCAATGTTCCTTAAAAATCCCCAATGTTCCTTAAACATCCCCAATATCTCCTAAAAATTCCCAATGTCCATTAAAAATCCCCAACTTCTCCTAAAATGTCCAACTTGTTGATTAGATTCCCCAAAGGTATCATTTCCCAAGGACCTCCATGATTTCTAAGTTCCCTTTACCCTCCCCAATATCTCCTAAAAATCCCCAATGTTCCTTAAAAATCCCCAATATCTCCTTAAAATCCCCAATGTCCATTAAGAATCCCCAACTTCTCCTAAAGTGTCCAACTTGTTGATTAGATTTCCCAAAGGTATCATTTCTCGAAGACCCCCATGATTCCTAAGTTCCCTTTACCCTACCCAATATCTCGTAAAAATCCCTAATGTTCCTTAAAAATCCCCAATATCTTCTAAAATGGCCAACTTGTTGATTAGATTCCTCAAAGGTATCATTTCCCAAGGACCTCCATGATTTCTAAGTTTTTTTTACCCTCCCCAATATCTCCTAAAAATCCCCAATGTTCCTTAAAAATCCCCAATGTTTCTTAAAAATCCCCAATATCTCCTAAAAATTTCCAATGTCCATTAAAAATCCCCAACTTCTCCTAAAATGTCCAACTTGTTGATTAGATTCCCCAAAGGTATCATTTCCCAAGGACCTCCATGATTTCTGAGTTTTTTTTTACCCTCCCCAATATCTCCTAAAAATCCCCAATGTTCCTTAAAAATCCCCAATGTTCCTTAAACATCCCCAATATCTCCTAAAAATTCCCAATGTCCATTAAAAATCCCCAACTTCTCCTAAAATGTCCAACTTGTTGATTAGATTCCCCAAAGGTATCATTTCCCAAGGACCTCCATGATTTCTAAGTTCCCTTTACCCTCCCCAATATCTCCTAAAAATCCCCAATGTTCCTTAAAAATCCCCAATATCTCCTTAAAATCCCCAATGTCCATTAAGAATCCCCAACTTCTCCTAAAGTGTCCAACTTGTTGATTAGATTTCCCAAAGGTATCATTTCTCGAAGACCCCCATGATTCCTAAGTTCCCTTTACCCTACCCAATATCTCGTAAAAATCCCTAATGTTCCTTAAAAATCCCCAATATCTTCTAAAATGGCCAACTTGTTGATTAGATTCCTCAAAGGTATCATTTCCCAAGGACCTCCATGATTTCTAAGTTTTTTTTACCCTCCCCAATATCTCCTAAAAATCCCCAATGTTCCTTAAAAATCCCCAATGTTTCTTAAAAATCCCCAATATCTCCTAAAAATTTCCAATGTCCATTAAAAATCCCCAACTTCTCCTAAAATGTCCAACTTGTTGATTAGATTCCCCAAAGGTATCATTTCCCAAGGACCTCCATGATTTCTAAGTTCCCTTTACCCTCCCCAATATCTCCTAAAAATCCCCAATGTTCCTTAAAAATCCCCAATATCTCCTAAAAATCCCCAATGTCCATTAAGAATCCCCAACTTCTCCTAAAGTGTCCAACTTGTTGATTAGATTCCCCAAAAGTATCATTTCTCGAGGACCGCCATGATTCCTAAGTTCCCTTTACCCTCCCCAATATCTCGTAAAAATCTCCAATGTTCCTTAAAAATCCCCAATATCTTCTAAAATGGCCAACTTGTTGATTATATTCCCCAAAGGTATCATTTCTCGAGGACCCCCATGATTTCTAAATTCCCTTTACCCTCCCCAATATCTCCTAAAAATTCCCAATGTTCTTTAAAAATCCCCAATATCTCCTAAAAATCCCCAATGTTCCTTAAAAATCCCCAATATCTCCTAAAAATCCCCAATGTCCCTTAAGAATCCCCAACTTCTACTAAAATGTCCAACTTGTTGATTAGATTCCCCAAAGGTATCATTTCTCGAGGACCCCCATGATTCCTAAGTTCCCTTTACCCTACCCAATATCTCGTAAAAATCCCCAATATTCCTTAAGAATCCCCAACTTTTCCTAAGAGGACCCGCATGATTCCTAAGTTCCCTTTTCCCCTTTCAATTATCGCCTAAAAATCCCCAATGTCCATTAAAAATCCCCAACTTCTTCTAAAATGTCCAACTTGTTGATTAGATTCCCCAAAGGTATCATTTCCCAAGGACCTCCATGATTTCTGAGTTTTTTTTACCCTCCCCAATATCTCCTAAAAATTCCCAATGTTCTTTAAAAATCCCCAATATCTCCTAAAAATTCCCAATGTCCATTAAAAATCTCCAACTTCTCCTAAAATGTCCAACTTGTTGATTAGATTCCCCAAAGGTATCATTTCCCAAGGACCTCCATGATTTCTGAGTTTTTTTTACCCTCCCCAATATCTCCTAAAAATCCCCAATGTTCCTTACAAATCCCCAATGTTCCTTAAAAATCCCCAATATCTCCTAAAAATTCCCAATGTCCATTAAAAATCCCCAACTTCTCCTAAAATGTCCAACTTGTTGATTAGATTCCCCAAAGGTATCATTTCCCAAGGACCTCCATGATTTCTGAGTTTTTTTTACCCTCCCCAATATCTCCTAAAAATTCCCAATGTTCTTTAAAAATCCCCAATATCTCCTAAAAATTCCCAATGTCCATTAAAAATCTCCAACTTCTCCTAAAATGTCCAACTTGTTGATTAGATTCCCCAAAGGTATCATTTCCCAAGGACCTCCATGATTTCTGAGTTTTTTTTACCCTCCCCAATATCTCCTAAAAATCCCCAATGTTCCTTAAAAATCCCCAATGTTCCTTAAAAATCCCCAATATCTCCTAAAAATTCCCAATGTCCATTAAAAATCTCCAACTTCTCCTAAAATGTCCAACTTGTTGATTAGATTCCCCAAAGGTATCATTTCCCAAGGACCTCCATGATTTCTGAGTTTTTTTTACCCTCCCCAATATCTCCTAAAAATCCACAATGTTCCTTAAAAATCCCCAATGTTCCTTAAAAATCCCCAATATCTCCTAAAAATCCCCAATGTCCCTTAAGAATCTTCAACTTCTCCTAAAATGTCCAACTTGTTGATTAGATTCCCCAAAGGTATCATTTCCCAAGGACCTCCATGATTTCTAAGTTCCCTTTACCCTCCCCAATATCTCGTAAAAATCTCCAATATTCCTTAAGAATCCCCAACTTTTCCTAAGAGGACCCGCATGATTCCTAAGTTCCCTTTTCCCCTTCCAAATATCGCCTAAAATCCCCAATGTCCCTTAAGAATCCCCAACTTCTCCTAAAGTGTCCAACTTGTTGATTAGATTCCCCAAAGGTATCATTTCTCGAGGACCGCCATGATTCCTAAGTTCCCTTTACCCTCCCCAATATCTCGTAAAAATCCCCAATGTTCCTTAAAAATCCCCAATATCTTCTAAAATGGCCAACTTGTTGATTAAATTCCCCAAAGGTATCATTTCCCAAGGATCCCCCATGATTGGTTCCAAAGGAATTTATTGCTGTATGTTTTACAACTGAGCTGAGAAACAGGCTCTGTCCCAGTGGGAATGTTATGCAAGAAATAAGAAGAATCATTATCCTTGCACATCATACAAAAAAAATTAAATGCATCAAATAAGTGCCTGCTCTAAATTGCCGCACGCACAGGCCCCCCATCTGAACAGCACCGCAGCAGAGCTACGAGTGCGAAGGATTTAAATGGTTGCTCTTGTAAATACACTTTCGTCGGCGCTTTCCTTTCGCTCCGTCGAAAAACAAGTTAACTGCACGTCGCACTTAGTATGCGCAAATCCAAACTCCGCCTCGAATGATTCCACAGGCGGAGATGTGACGCGACAAAGAGCGAGCTCGTTTTCTGTATGCGATGACATCACCAGCAGCCAAGACAGCAGCAGTAGTCGTCCGCATGCCGTGGAGCAACAGCACACGAACGCACGACGGATAGGGTGATGACCATTGTTTTGGCATGAAGTTAATGCAATTTGGAACGTTATTTTCAAGAACATTTTTTGGCTTAACTACAAAAGATAGAGTTTTGGTGTCAAAGAAACATTTTTAGGGAACAAGTTCGTGCATGTTTTGTAGAAGAACTTTTTTAACAAAAGCTTTATTTTCATATTCAAATCATCAAAAATGTCCAAAAAAGAGTCGATTTTTTCGAACAATTTTGCATTATTTTTCAATTTAAGGCCTTTTAAACTATTTTTACAAAGTTTACGTCCAAGAGACTAAGAAAGTAGAAGTAATAAGCTTTCAATTCGTGCGCTGAGAAAGTTTGTACGATTGATAGTTTAGTAGATATAGGACTTCAAAGATAACCAAAAATTAAAAACTTAAAATTTGATTAACTCACTTAGCAGTGATTTCCGACCCTATGTTCCATGGGAACTTTTTCATCTCTCATCAAGACCTATCAGCCCTGAAAATATCCAAAACCCGGAACCAAACACCCTGTATATCTGGTCACTTTAGTGTAGAAAAAAGTAAATATGGAAAGGCATTCCGATGGGGTCCGGGTTTCTCAAGGCAAATAAAAGAGCAACATTTCGCAGAAGTGCTCGCTCGTGTTAGGTATCATCAGGGGATTTTACATCGTCGTTTTCCGACGTTGTCGGCGTTGTTGCTGATGACGGAATCGGTTGGAATTTGGGAGTTGTTTTTGTTTCGGTTTTGCTTGTTCGGAAAATTCGTCGGAAAGGGTCATATTTTACGTTTTGTCTAACAAGTGTTTACGCAAGATGGGGATAGGTGTTTGACTGAAAAAGTGGTACGGTTTTCAGAAGAGTAATTCAGGGGTTCAATGGAATTTTCATAATTTTAGAAGAATACGTACTTTGGTGTTGTGTAGCTTTCATCGTTGAGTAGAACATCTGAAATATTTCGAACTGAATATCTGTTATCTGTTTTCATCCAACAATTCATTGAATTCAATCATCTATGTACCTGATGAACTCCGAGCACATGTTATCGGTCCATACACTTGAAACAACTCCCATCAGGAATTTGACCGCAGCACAAACAAGCTCAATTTAATCGAACAACATCATCAATTAGAGCGAGAGACTATTTCGAACAAACTTTTCAATTACGTTATAAACACATAACTTGATAAAAGGGGGATACCAGGCAGGCTGCGCAGCGTTAGCATCACAAAAGAGAAAACCAGACATCGGAAATAACCAAACCATGCATTGCGATTGCAACATCACCGGTCGTTGCACTATTATTGCTCTGAAGCTGGTTCCTCGTGAACGAATTGCCGACGGCGGTTGTTCCATGCATTACCGCTGCTCGGAAAACCGGCATTTATTATGATGGGAACAACGTGCAACAAAGCACTCGATAACAAGGTCTCTTATACTTTTTTTTTTCCTAAATGAAATATGTATAATCGAATTTCACCGGTGAATATTCGAAATGAATCATTTTGTTGCATGGGTGGATGATGGAAAACATGCGTTTCGCCACATCCCATGTTTGGACCACGTTTTATACCTATAGTGCAGACATACTCAACACTGACAAAACTTTCATTGGCATGACGCAGGATGGATTGGACGTGTTTACCTACGCTCAACGATTTGGTCTTGTTGAAGCTGATGGTAAGACCTGCCGCCGAGGAGCGATCGGCTAGATCATCGAGCTTAACCTGCATGTCAGAGCGCCGTTGAGCAAGGAGAGCTGATTACCAGTTCAGTCAGTTCGAAATCATTCAGGTGCTCCATAGTAAAGGACTGCCACAACAACCCACGATTTGGTTCACGATCAATCGCACCTACCGGAATCTCGACGATTACGATGAGCAGACGCGCCAACTTGGTCAAATTATTGGGGGGGCAAAGCCTGGTTTTTCGGATTTTTTGTATGGGAAAATCGAAAAATCAATAAAAATCGTCAAATATTGGGGGGGCGAAACCATGCTTGCCCCCCCTAAGTTGGCGCCTATGACGATGAGGAACAGTAGCGATGATAGTATACATTCTTGCCGCACTCCAGCAACAACCCGAATGGAATTGGACAAGCCATTGTTGTGCAGTACTCTGCACGCATATGCCCTGTGCTGTGCTTCAACGAGGCCGATGATTTTCTCAGGGACAACCTTGCGCCTGAGGGCTCCCACATATTTTCATGGTTGAAACGGTTGGGGTAGAGAGTTTCTTGGAATTAATTTTTTTGCTCGCAGATGATATTGAGCGTGACAATATGGTCCACACAGGATCTTCCGGCACGGAATCCTTCGATAAGTCCTAGGACCTCAAGCTTCATACGGCATGCCTTATTGGCTAGTTCTGCCCGTTTAACCTGCTAGGCTAGGGTTAATACAGTCCAAATTCCCATTCTTGGCCGATGTTTCATGCTCAAAGTCGTTGTCGTTGAATCAGCTCCTAATCTTTTATTTTCGGCCTGGATGCCAGAACAGACGCTGTTTGAGCCACATCTCCTTGGTGAACAGACGCTTGAGACGTACTTCCTCAATCTAGCTGAAGTCAGAAGGGCAACAGTGCCCAGACTGCACTACCAGCTAAGCACACAACTCTTAGCTGGCGGTCTTTGTCATCGATTGACTCGTGGAAGAATGAGGTAGAAACTTGTGAGGACCAGAGCTATGTTGGATGCTCTCCTAATCGACTTACCGTTTTGCAGCCCTGGGAAGTTGGAAGATCACTGTTAAAGTTTTTACAGTTGGTTGAAAACACAAGTTTACAAAATAAAACGAAAGTCGTGAACTTCTGTCAACGACCAAAATTTTTGAAGCACAATTTAGTGTTGATTTCGAAACCGACCTTCAAAAAATTTTAAGTAGAGCAGTTTTTGAGTTTTAGCTCAATATCGAGTTTTGCAAATTTTCAAAATATGTAATTTACTAAAATTCTAATATATTGCGTTTTGTTCAACCAATTTTAAATCTTTTTCCATAAATTAAAAGCTGAATACAATACCATTCGATCATCTGAATACAGGTTTTGCGTCAGGTTGATGAAATTCAAGAAATTGGCGAGTTTTAGGGACGATCTTCTTAAATTTTAGCAAAATTCCCAAAATTTTTTGAAGAAATGTATTTTTTTAATAAGAAAAACTCAGATTAATCCACCTAGTGGTGATAGTGTCTTTCTCGTCGAATATGTACTAATAATCTTTCCGTCGACGCAATCAATCTTGCCATAGAGTCAATGATCAGCCCCAAAATTTGGGGCCCAAATCTATGTGCTTTGGTAACGAACGAGAAGGAGGAAATGCTCATAACAACCATCTGGGACTGTACCACCTACGAATTTCTGAATCATGACAATACTTTATTTAGAAATTCAAGGTCATCATCGAATTGGGGCACTTATTTCTACGTTATGTTCAACGTATGGACAGAGCCGAAAGTATCAGACCTTTTAGTTGACTGCTTGATAATCTTCACTGGAGGCTGATTCATACCAAGATGTATCACCTACTGATAGGTCGGCTCAAGAGGCACGTTCTCCTATATTTGGGAAATTTGTGCCATCGCCATGAATACGAGCCTATTCATCATTTACCTGAGGGAGAGCGAAGGGAGGGATAAGGGATGGGATAGGGAAAGGGAAGGTAAGGGAATAGGGTCGACATAATCGCATAAGCGTACCACAACGGGTTCAAACAGCGCCCTGAAAAGGGCACTGTAAAAAAAGCATAAAGCGTAAAGTAAGCCTATAGCTACTTGCCACAACGGGCTCAGAACAACAGAACATCCTGAACATTCAGGCTTCTTAGGTCAGTTTCACTTAATCAAGTGTTTACCGAGTACTCGGAAACGCAGTTGCGTAAAAACTGGGTAGTTACATATCAAATGATTCAAAGTTCCACAGTCGGATTCTCAGCTAAGATAGACAAATGAAGCAGCCTGTTGAGGCTTGTGATGGACAAAATCATAAGTAGGAAAACCACATTAAGTTATCTCAATTGCGTTTCTGCTACGAGATTCCTCAAAAGTCATGGCAAGACTCCCGCATGGGGGCATCCACAAACACTCAATTTCCTAATCGCTGCTAGACGCAAAGCCGAGAAGAGATGTTGGTTTTTGAGCATTTGGAAAATCCAATTGGAAATCATTGAAAGATAAATAGGACAATCCATGCGGCATCCGATATGGAATCGAAAGGTACGTGTTCAAAAGTATCCTGGAAATCCGAGAAAACAATCAAACAAAATTATTTTTGAATGAATGCATTTCCGATATCGTAAACAACATTGTGTAAACACATCACAGTGGACTTTCCATTTTGGTAAGCATGTTGGTTCCCATGGAGAGGCATGTTTGCTAGAAAAGCATCACGGGTGTGAAGCTCGACAAAGCGTTCTAATCATTTCAGAAGAAAGAGGTCAATTTGATAGGTTTAATCTTCATACGAAGACATTATCCATTTACGGAATAAACTTGACAGTATAATCCCACCAAGATTTGGGAATGGCAAGGCTGCAAACAAATAGTTTTATCAAAACATTTTGGGGCTCGA
The DNA here is from genome assembly GCF_035046485.1 of Aedes albopictus. Lineage (NCBI taxonomy): Eukaryota > Metazoa > Arthropoda > Insecta > Diptera > Culicidae > Aedes > Aedes albopictus. Next base: position 99,587,963 of record NC_085136.1, read on the forward strand.
GGCATGACACGCAAGATTGTCATTTCAATTTTACTGAAAGTAGCAAACATCGGGTCAAACGCAAAATGCGGAACCATATTGGTGTTAATTAAAACATTACATCTACATAGAAATCCTCCCTACGAAAGTAAGGTTCTTGGACCAATGCTGTTCTTTTATGCTGAAGATTGATCTGAGCTGTCATAATCATAGCCACTACCCAAACTAGGCATGATCGAACTCTTACAATCACAACACAAGCAAACAGAGCAGCGATAAAACCAATTCGGTATCGATTGAAGAGCGCCAGAGACGAAGGTACACAGAGGACACTGTGAAGAACGCATAATGCGAAGAGCCATATAGGTTATAATTAAAGCTAATAAACAACATACTAATAATCCCACCCTTATTGAGCCTCGCAGTTTAGGCTTAAGAAGGATAGCAGATTATCTCGGAGAAACACAAGGTCAACTGCACCATTGCTCCGGTTAGCGCAGTAAGGGCAGAATACTGTGGAGGGCGCCCTGGTACTCCACAGGCTCCGTTTGTATTTAGGTTTTTATTAGACCCCCCTAACCATTCATTTCTTGGCACGGTAAGCATAAAGCCGCAGAACACCATGAATTAGGGGTTTAGTGGATTCTTACCACTGGATCAGGTGATCCGTAGTGTTATTCTTAGCCAATTGAGACAACCGCTACCGACACTACACAGCTATCTAGGCTGATCGGGAAAAGAAGTTAACATTGATGGTCAACTTCCAAACAAGCCCGAAAAGCCGCAACAATCGAATTGGGGCACTTATTTCTACGTTATGTTCAACGTATGGACAGAGCCGAAAGTATCAGACCTTTTAGTTGACTGCTTGATAATCTTCACTGGAGGCTGATTCATACCAAGATGACAATTACTAGCCAAGATTTAACTTTTTCACAGATCATTTTGACAAAGTTTAATTTGCACACTTTATGCTATATTTTATTATCATTAGTTACAAGATCCATGTAAAATTTGTTATGTAGTAATTTGAATTGCCAATGTTATATCACATTCAAATATAAACCACATTACAGAGCTCGCTCTCCAGCCACATCAAAATTTTGCGCAGTAATTTTAGACGCAAATAAAGATTTCGAAGAATGTTCGGGGCTGATAGCATAGCATAGCATAGCATAGCATAGCCGACCGTACACATCCTGGGGTGGCTGTCGATAGAGAAGTTTAATGCGCCAGAAAAGTTGCCTGGGACTTGACAAACCTTTCATTTAACGAACTCTCGACACCTGGCCAGGTCCTTACGATCAGCGGGGATGGGGAGGAAATGTTGATTAGATATCTACTCAGAATATGTCCAAGAACTTGGCCCACTTCATAGATATCTGGAGTTGGAAATTGGATAGGGTTTAATGGGGTGCTTTCCTTGGCGAAAAAGCGTAAGAGAAATTGTCATGGTTTAATCATTTACCTGGTTACCACTGAAAAAGTAAAAAATAAGCATTAATCAAGTCGCACAAATTTCATAGGAAGTACAGCAATAGACCACAGTTATGAGGATTGCCTCCTTCCCGTCGGATACCAAAACACAAAGATTGGAGACTTCTCTCTGACATCTCAACGAGACTGACGCAATCCTCCAACAGTCTAGAGTTGTCCTGGCCTCGTTCTTGCGACTGCTGAGGAATATGAGAGGATGGTAAGTTATACACCTAAAGAAAGATGTAGAATGTTCTACGACCTCTCGGGCCTAGGTGTCATGTATCTAAAGGTTTCAAAATTCGTCATATCGCCAAATGAATAAATATAAAAGGAACATTCTCACCAATTTTGAAATGGTTTCATCATCTACGGTCGTCTTAATGAAGAAACGCCGCTTGCCCTTTCCGGTCGCCAGGCGTTGATTAGCGTCAAGATGAGCCGTCGGATGTTCGCCCGACGTTCAACTTGAGCTCTTGTTGCCTATCAGCTTCCGTCGCTTTTCCTCCTTGAGCCGCATCGCCTTCAGGACGTTGCCCCGCGGAACATGGATCTTCCTTCTTCTCTATCGGTCACCATTGGACACAAAAATAGTCTGGATTGACCTGAACACGCCAAAGTTCATAAGCACTTATTCGTTCAAAAATTCACTTCAATCAGTTATTAGGGATGGCACACGAGCAATACAACTTAGGTGTTCAGAACTCTTCAATTAAGCGGTTCCTCCATAATATTTCGGCTGATATAAACACAAGAACCATTTCACTACATTTTCATTTTGTGGTTTTACACTTTCAAGGGACAAATTGACGCGAGCAAATTTTTGCGTCCGTCTTGATCCATGGCTACTACGACTCCATATCATTTCGAAGAATGTTCGGGGCTGATGCGCTTAAATTTTAATTTTTCCATATAACGTTGACCCATACTACTGTAAATTTACGTCTCAGGAATCTAAAATTGTGTGATTTAATGAGATCGCTTTGGTTTTTTTTTAGGTTTTTGGTTCTCTTACACATATCCATCGCTTGCATTGATTTAGTTCATTTTCGTAATTTCGCTGAAGAACCCAACGCTGCTTCTGCAACACCATCTGTGGCCTCTTATGTAGTCTGAATCTATTTTGTATTGCTTATGAGACCCCCGGAAATGATTCCGGAACACTACCCGTATATTTAAATGTGGTCTGAGTTTATGAAAACTGTTCATCAGGTAACCCGGAACTAAAAATACTACCGGTAGTAACTTCGGCGGACTGTGCCTATTTTCTTATTATACATGCATCCGGTTACTGACAAAAAAGCGATTTGATGTACCGCAAGCATGGGTTTGATGCACTTTTATACATGTCTACTTCCAGTGGGACACCCTCCGGAACCGGAAAATTTACATGGTTCATTTTCACATTTGACCAATTCCGGCGGGACACCTCAAACCGGTTGTGGAACACTACCGGCGGTCTCTAACGTAATCTGAGCTGATTTTCTTGAAAACCGTTCATCAGCTTATCGAAAAACCGCGATTTGATGAAGCGCATGCATGGAGTTCGGTTCCCTTCTACATTTGACCATATCCGGAGGGACATCGGGAACCGATTCCGGGACATTACTAGTTTTGCCATGCATGATCTGAGATTTTTTCATGGTAATCAATCATCAGGATACCTTAAAAGCCATTTGATGTGTCGCGAATATTTTTTTGGTTCTCTTCTACATTCGGCCACTTTCAGCGAGACACCTCGAACCGATTCCGGAATACTAACAGTAGTTTCTAATGTGGGCTTAGCTTATTTTCTTGATGATCGTTCAAGTTATCGAAAAGGCCACGATTTAATGTGTCGCACCAGGAACCGGTTCAGCAACACTAGCGGTCCAGATATAGTCTGCGACTATTTTCCTATTTACCGTTCATTAGGTTATAGAAAAAGCTGCGATTTGATGTGTTGCATGCATGGGTTTAGTTCACTTTTATATTTGGCCACTTCCGGAGGGAAACCCGGAACCGGTTCCGCAACACTACCGGTTCAGGTATAGTCTACGACTATTTTCCTGCTTACTGCTCATCAGATAATCGAAAATGCCGTGGTTTGATGGGTCTCATACATGGGTTTGTTGCAACTTCATATCTGGCCCCTTCCTGGGGTACCGGTCAGGAACACCTAAATGGTCATAACTCCGGAACGGCTGGACCGATTCAAACCATGTTCAATAGAAAACAATGGGACAATATTCCGCGTCGATTGAAACCAAAAGCGTTGAAATCGGATGATATTTACTATCCAAAAGTGAGGTGACATTATTGTACATATACACACATACACACACAGACATAATTTCAACTCGTCGAGCTGAGTCGAATAGTATATAAGATTCCAGGGGTTCTTTCAAGATTTCATTTTTGGAGTAAACATATAGCCTTTCGGTACACTTGGTGTACAAGAAAGGCAAAAAACTGAAAATAATCTTAACCTTTGTTTTGTATCACGTTTGCAGCAGCTCGTTGACGTAGTGTACGGTCTGGGTTAAAAATTATCCTAATGCCAAAGGAGGGTTAAATCCTTTTTATCGCCGTTTTTCTTACTTTACATTATCATTGCAACTTGACCTGCAACTTGGGCTCTGTATAATAGTTTACCTGTTACTAGTTTACTGTAGAACAAACATCCTTTTGAACAACGGCAGTTCATTGGAGTTACATATTCACGGATATATGCGTAATTGCTATTCATGTTTCTTATAAATTTTTGCCATCTTTTTAACCATAGGCTGTTGTTACTTGTAATGATTTATGACAATTTTTGGCGTACTTACTAATAATATAGATGTTAATAATATTTTGTCTTCTGCACTGCATTTTTTATACTTTCAGTGAATCAAAATTCAACCATTGCGCAACAATAATGACAATGTCGTAACCTGAATTTGTTGCGACATTCTACCCAATGCGACATAGGTTTGTCCCAACTTGAACAGAAGAGGATAAAGATCATGCACCACGAGTTTAGAGATTTTTAAGCCTTACATTGTAATTTTCGAGCGGTAACTTCGAGTCGGTAAACACTGCAACGCTGCTGAAGATGTATAACCAAAAAGTTTCGAATTTGGTTTGGTAATAATTGATTATTCACGAGTTGAAAAGTACGCAACAAATTCAGCTTCCGTTTTGTCTGCAACAAAAAATTTCGAGATCATGTCGTTGTCTGTTACCAGTTGGGATAAAGAGTAATCGCTGCGCCTTTTTTGTTGCTTGTTTTGTGCCTCTTTTGTCTGACAATTCATATGGATCCAAGCTTCTTCTTGTAGTCCTTTGTCCTAGTTATTTGTTTTATGTCGACCTTTTGACCGTTGACCTTATGACCTTCGACCTTTTGACCTCGGATCTTTTGTCATAGAACCATCATTTCACGTATAGGGCACTGCATTGTTTTGATTTTGTATGGGATTTTAACGTTTCTTGGCCTTGCTGTTTACAAAATTTCTGTGCGAGTGAAAGAGAAGGGGAGAATTTCATGCAGTGCCCTATTGTGCATTTCCCACCCCACTGTTCCTCTTTCGCAGTCGGTATAAGTGCAGGATCGTGAATAATTCTGCAGTTTCACAACAAATCGTGTAGGTGTCTTCTGTTGCCTTTACTAAGCATACTAAAATAAATAAGTGCGCAAAAGACTTCGACATTACTCATTTCTAAACCACAGTTTAATTCACGATTCCGCACTTTTACTAGCTCGTCCTACTAAAATAGACAAATATGTATATGAATTTCAGTTCCTACACATACTCAGATGCATCCGGAGCCAAAATGTGAATTTTGCAATTCTCACAGGATTCTCTGCAGAACCCTCGCTGGATTTTCTGTAGAACCCTCCTCGAATTATCTGCAGAATCCTTATGGCATTCTCTGTAAAATCTTTATGGGATTCTCTACCAAACTCTCGTGGGATTCTCTGCAGAATCTTTGCAGGATTTCCCGCAGCGTCCTTAAGGGATTATCTCCAAGAGATTCTCTGCAGAATCTTTGCCGATTTCTCTCCCAGGATTCACTGCAAAATCGTCGCCAGATTCTGTGCCGAAACCTCGTTGGATGCTCTGCAGAATCCTCGTCGGGTTCACTGCAACGCCCATTGCGGAATCGTCGCGGGATTCTCTGTAGAATCCTTGCCGATTTTTTTGAAGAAACCCCGGCCAGATTCTTGCAGAATACTCGCCGGATTTTCTGGAAAATACTCTGTAGAATCCTCTTGCAATTATCTGCAGAATTCTTATGGAATTCTCTTCAGAGTCCTCAAGGGATTCTCTAACAAATTCTCATGAGATTCTCTGAAGAATCCTTGCAGCAGTTTCTGCAGCATCCTCACGGGGTTCTTTGCAGAGCTTTTTCCGGTTTTTCTGAAGAATAATCCCACAGCAGAATTGTCGAGGGATTCACTGTAGAATCCTCGCGGACTTATCTACAGAATTTTCGACGGGAGGACCTGGGATTGAATCCCACTCCCGACAAACTCGCAAAATATGAGCACTTGAGTGGATAAGGAAGATTACAAGTGGTATTCGAAATACGCGTATCTGTCAAAAGATAGGCAAAATAGGGCTGAGTTAAAAGGTATAAAGCTGATTACACTCATTCGAAGAGAGTATTTTGCTTAGAGGGTTTGAAAATTCGGTACAAGAACATTTTCATGTTCAGCGAGGGCGATATTTTTTTTATTAATAAATTTCTTTCACCTTATTTTTTTCCCTTAAGGGGTGATACACAAATTTTGTGACGCAAAAATCTACCCTTCTCAAACCTTCTCCTCCGAATGTTACACTTTTTTATGGGACCTCAACATTCTTCGCATGGGTCGTCACGTTCTGCAAAACCTTTCCTCTCCCCTAAAAACGTGACTTATTTTGCGCACGGTCCTAAATATGATGCTTAGTATTTGATTTTGATTAAAAACTTCCAATAAATCGTGTCCATTTCCAATTTTGCATAGAAAAAAATCTTTGGGCATGGATTGTAAGTTTTTGGTACAAATGTATTTTTTGTAATTACGTTGTGAAAAGTAGAACATTTCAGTTGGCTGAAGTATGCTGAAATGGCCTATTTTTCACTCCTGATGCAAGTGTGCCGAAAAGTACTACTTTTCGACACTCTTAAGAGTGCTGAAAAGTAGCACTTTTCGACACTTTTGCTCGTACGCACTTTTTACTTACCATCATGCCTTCCGTAGATTCACCCTCTGCCTCTACATCTACTAAGCAGCTCGAATCCGAATCAGAGCAACACGCAGAAAAATAAATTGTAAACACAATTGAATTCCAGTTCAAATCAACCGATTTTTCAGTTTACTATAGCGACAAACTGATTTCTAGTTTAAATTGAACTTGTTCTATTGTTTGATAATACAAATATTTTCATTTGTCGAAATTTTTGACAGTTTGTTAAAATAAACAGAGATATGGTTTTTTCAACATGAAGTAATGGATTGATTCAAACGACTGCACTTTCGCCACTAACAAACCCGGAATGTTATTGTGTAGGTGACGGCAGCAACTGCGGCAGCTCGGAAATCTATTTTTAGACAGTCGGTAAGCGGATGGGGAGGAGAACGACTAAAAAAAGACAAAGAAGGCGAAACCGATCAACTTTTTGGGGATGCTGTCGTGAGTACTTGCGCGTTATTCATCACGGCCAAAGCGGCACTTGGAAGTCGGCGTGATGGATTTGCTGCACCTTCTTCTTTGTGCCGATGTTGAGGTAAGCATTTTATAGATGTGTGAGTGCTTTTGGACCATGTTTATGGTTTTTATTTTGTTGAAACAAATGAAATTTTTGACATTATATGAAATGATGGTAATCGGTTGTTTTTATTGATAAACTCTAAATGTAAACAATTAAATATAACTTTGGAATAAGTAAATTCTCAGTTTGAAAATCTACCATGCGTTTTATTGTTTTGAACAAGCGCCATTTTTCTGCGTGAATTTCAATTCGGATTCGAACTATAAAACAAGTGTAGAGGCAGCTGCTGAATCTGCTTTTGCTTTTACCTGCACACAACTGTTTGACAACGGGAGCTCTATTATTGGTGACGCCTACTACACCATAGCCTACCTGATCAAACAAAAAACTACGCCGACAAACAACAGCGCGCGCACGTGACTTATCGATAGGTACACGCAGAAAAATGGCGCTTGTTCAAAACAATAAAACGCATGGTTGATTTTCAAACTGAGAATTTACTTATTCCAAAGTTATATTTAATTGTTTTACATTTAGAGTTTATCAATAAAAACAACCGATTACCATCATTTCATATAATGTCAAAAATTTCATTTGTTTCAACAAAATAAAAACCATAAACATGGTCCAAAAGCACTCACACATCTATAAAATGCTTACCTCAACATCGGCACAAAGAAGAAGGTGCAGCAAATCCATCACGCCGACTTCCAAGTGCCGCTTTGGCCGTGATGAATAACGCGCAAGTACTCACGACAGCATCCCCAAAAAGTTGATCGGTTTCGCCTTCTTTGTCTTTTTTTAGTCGTTCTCCTCCCCATCCGCTTACCGACTGTCTAAAAATAGATTTCCGAGCTGCCGCAGTTGCTGCCGTCACCTACACAATAACATTCCGGGTTTGTTAGTGGCGAAAGTGCAGTCGTTTGAATCAATCCATTACTTCATGTTGAAAAAACCATATCTCTGTTTATTTTAACAAACTGTCAAAAATTTCGACAAATGAAAATATTTGTATTATCAAACAATAGAACAAGTTCAATTTAAACTAGAAATCAGTTTGTCGCTATAGTAAACTGAAAAATCGGTTGATTTGAACTGGAATTCAATTGTGTTTACAATTTATTTTTCTGCGTGTACATGTTTGTGAAGCTAGAAAAGATAGCACTAAATGGATATTTTCGTAATTACAAAAAACTTTGTATGCAAAAAAAAAATGGATAAAAAAATGGATACTTAAAACAATAGCTTGTTTGAGACATTTCTAGACCACAAAAATATCTGTAAATAGGGGAACCTACGTATTTTCGGCTGATTTATCCTCTTCGTCATGATATTTTGAACCTATTGATCTCAAAATTGGCCTCTAATCATTCTCAAATCATTCCCTCAGTCAATTTACTGAGTGCATTCATGTGTAAAAAACTTTCATTTCAGTTGTCCTAATGGCTATGTGCACTCCTTATCAGAAGTCTATCCATTTTCTGCGTATCTATATCTACCAACAAACTTATTTGATTGGCTTCAAATTGGATCGGAAAATCACGCGAAATTCCCTCGGTGGAAATGGCGACCGTAACGGAGCCTTCTCACCAGTAGTGCAGTGTCCTGTTGCTTTTACTGAGACTTGTGTCTTTCTTGTGACGGCCCTTCAAAACAACCTCCGGGGAAATAAATTAACATTGACAATCAGTAAAATCCATTACTTATGTCGTTTTCGTTTTTGATTCAGTTCCAACCTGGGTTGGAACTGGATCAGATCACAGTTTCAACCCCAACCCGACTTCGGTTTCGCTTGTACTAAAGTTTGTTTGACGTTGTTTGTTTACACATTTTCCGCCGATCCAGTTCCAACCCAGGTTCAAAAACGAATTCGACATTAGAGGCATAGGGACCAGGTTGTTGGTGATTCGGTCCTTGTCGCGGAAAACGTGGATTGAAAGCGCAGGAGTTATTGAAACATCTCGCTGATGAATTTATGCTTTCCAAGGAAGTACAATTTGTCGTGGATATTTCTACGAATCGAACTTGTGCCTCTAAGTCTATAAGTCTAGGAGGAGCACGATCCTGTAACCAATGGTGCAAAATCGATTGCTATCATGTTGTTCGGAGTAAATCGAGTTATATTTAGAAAAAAAAAGCGGAAAAATCGGCCGAATCGTTTATTATATAAGAAACACGTGTTTTCGAAGTTCATCTTGAATAGAATTACAAATTTCTTTCTTCAAAAAACTTTAAAATTAGTGTCCTTGAAATTGCGATCAACAAACTTCAAGATATAATCGATTTGCTGAGTTTCACGTCAATCTCCTCACCGTCACCCACGGTAATTGATCTGTCTCAATTGCTGTTATCTTGTAAGAAGGAGACCTCTGTACTCCATTTGCCAATCCGATTGACTGACTGTCACCGTGTTGGCGTTGGTTCATTCATCCATTCGTTTGTTCGTTCGGGGTCGTTCGCAGCTCCTCATGGTAATTGGATTCCCCTTTGTACGGAAGAATGGTTCCATTATCCGATGTCCTCACGGTTCAATTGATGGCGCCCTCGTCGCACAGCAAAAGTAATTCTTCCTCCAGGAGAACAAATCCGATCCGACGATGATGGGATAAGGGAGTACACTGGATGTGGGACGACGCAAAATTTGCATAAATTCTATTACACCTACACCTTTTCCCATCGGTCTCTGCTTTTTCGGAATGAATGAAATCAGGTTCCGCTGGGTTTCATCAGAACCATTTGCACATACTTCTTATATTCAGGCAGTTGTTCTCAATCTTGTTAAACAAGAACAAGGACAAGGACAAGAACAAGAACAAGAACAAGAACCTAGAGAACCTAGAGAACCTAGAGAACCTAGAGAACCTAGAGAACCTAGAGAACCTAGAGAACCTAGAGAACCTAGAGAACCTAGAGAACCTAGAGAACCTAGAGAACCTAGAGAACCTAGAGAACCTAGAGAACCTAGAGAACCTAGAGAACCTAGAGAACCTAGAGAACCTAGAGAACCTAGAGAACCTAGAGAACCTAGAGAACCTAGAGAACCTAGAGAACCTAGAGAACCTAGAGAACCTAGAGAACCTAGAGAACCTAGAGAACCTAGAGAACCTAGAGAACCTAGAGAACCTAGAGAACCTAGAGAACCTAGAGAACCTAGAGAACCTAGAGAACCTAGAGAACCTAGAGAACCTAGAGAACCTAGAGAACCTAGAGAACCTAGAGAACCTAGAGAACCTAGAGAACCTAGAGAACCTAGAGAACCTAGAGAACCTAGAGAACCTAGAGAACCTAGAGAACCTAGAGAACCTAGAGAACCTAGAGAACCTAGAGAACCTAGAGAACCTAGAGAACCTAGAGAACCTAGAGAACCTAGAGAACCTAGAGAACCTAGAGAACCTAGAGAACCTAGAGAACCTAGAGAACCTAGAGAACCTAGAGAACCTAGGGAACCTAGAGAACCTAGAGAACCTAGAGAACCTAGAGAACCTAGAGAACCTAGAGAACCTAGAGAACCTAGAGAACCTAGAGAACCTAGAGAACCTAGAGAACCTAGAGAACCTAGAGAACCTAGAGAACCTAGAGAACCTAGAGAACCTAGAGAACCTAGAGAACCTAGAGAACCTAGAGAACCTAGAGAACCTAGAGAACCTAGAGAACCTAGAGAACCTAGAGAACCTAGAGAACCTAGAGAACCTAGAGAACCTAGAGAACCTAGAGAACCTAGAGAACCTAGAGAACCTAGAGAACCTAGAGAACCTAGAGAACCTAGAGAACCTAGAGAACCTAGAGAACCTAGAGAACCTAGAGAACCTAGAGAACCTAGAGAACCTAGAGAACCTAGAGAACCTAGAGAACCTAGAGAACCTAGAGAACCTAGAGAACCTAGAGAACCTAGAGAACCTAGAGAACCTAGAGAACCTAGAGAACCTAGAGAACCTAGAGAACCTAGAGAACCTAGAGAACCTAGAGAACCTAGAGAACCTAGAGAACCTAGAGAACCTAGAGAACCTAGAGAACCTAGAGAACCTAGAGAACCTAGAGAACCTAGAGAACCTAGAGAACCTAGAGAACCTAGAGAACCTAGAGAACCTAGAGAACCTAGAGAACCTAGAGAACCTAGAGAACCTAGAGAACCTAGAGAACCTAGAGAACCTAGAGAACCTAGAGAACCTAGACAACCTAGAGAACCTAGAGAACCAATTGGAAACCACCGTATTAATTCCATTCTTCCCTGCCATGATTAAGAAGCTAACAAGAACCAACGCAAACAGCTCGTTACGAACACCTTCACCACAGCCCAACGACACCAACCACTGACTGATTCGAATTCTTCGTTCTTTCTTTCTTCCTCCGTACTTTGCCAGGTGGCCTCTTTCACCCGGATGACGACCACCAGGAAATAGCGTTCCGCTATGCGGTCGAGAAAATCAACTCGGACCGAACGATACTGCCGCGGTCCAAGCTGTCGGCCCAGATCGAACGGATCTCGCCGCAGGACAGCTTCCTGGCGTCGAAGCGAGGTGAGTGAATTTTCGGAATTTACGATGGGACGAAATTCAATTCAATTAACACCAGGGTGTGGAGTGGGTGGGCAATAATAATTGGTGACCAGCGCGCAGCGACCTGATTGACAGATTTTCACTTACTTTCTGCTATATTTTCTTCCTTATTAGTGTGCCATCTGTTGCGAGCTGGAGTGGCAGCCATTTTCGGGCCGCAGTCGTCGCACACCGCCAGTCACGTCCAGAGCATCTGCGATACTATGGAGGTAAGTGAAGAAAAAATAATAACTTGGAAAATATCGTTTGGTAAAAGTGTAGCTTAATACGATTAGAAATTGAAGTTCTTGAATTGAAGTCTTTATCGATAAGCTTTTATCAATAACTAGCTGTCCCGGCAAACTTTGTCTTGCCCGGTTGTGGTGGTTTGACAACTGTTGAGGTCATTGCAGCACCGCACTCTAGATTGACTTTATTTCGATCGTGTTGAATTTCTTCTCAACTCATAAAAAATCAGTAATTTCGCAATTTTCCTACTTTTTTAGTTGATTTTCTTAACTTTTACTATTTATAAACACAGCCACCATGAATACGAATCAAACCATGCAAGAGTCATCCTTATCGGTTCAGCCGTTTGTGACTTTTGTTGCCTCAAAGGGACTTCAGATTCATTTTTATATATAGATAGAAAATGTTAAAGGCAGTGTATGAAGTACAACACCACAAATCTAGAAAAGTTATAGGAATTCGGAACAAATTTCTGTTGAAATGAACTCGTTTATGTTCTGGCAACACTGCTGCTTGTTGCAAAAGTGCGGTTTATATCGTCTCGAAGAAGTTATAAAAATCGCAGTGAAAGTGGCTATTATAATTCTCGAGTGGTTGGTGCATTGAATTATCTAGCGCCAAGAATTGCATTTTTGCATGTAGTGCGGTGAATAGCTGTGAAAATTAATTATTTTATTAGTTTTTAACTCCCAGTGATAGTCTGTGAACTAGGGAGAAACAATAAAAGATCTCAGTGAGTGAGAATGTGAGATCAATTTTCGCATGGAGATTGTCTTGCATGCAAGTTATGTTCCTCATCAGCATAGAAGGAACGAAAAAAACGGTGCAACGTGCTGAATATTTATGTGGTGTTTACTTGTTTTATTCGCATTCGCGTGTGAGACAAATAAAACAGACATCCACAATCTACTGCCCTTGTGGCTTCTTATGTGTTCAACAAATCACCGGAGCACAAATTCATAGCAAACGGTATTATTTTGAGTACAGTAAAATCCTCTTCATTTTGTTTGCAAACTGTTGAGTGATCATTATTATGTGCAAGTGAGATGACAACAATCACAACGTTTCTGGCGTTTCTACACCGCCAAGATAATGGATATTAATTACAGTGGGGGAGACTGGGGATAAATGCTCCTACTACAATAAAAAAATATATTGTTATTTAGTTATTTTTTTTTTAATTCTGTGTGTGTGTTTTATACATTTTTATTTATACCTATTTATTAATTTTAAACCATATATTTTTAAACTATCCGTTTCGTGTGTTTTTGAACTTTATTTTTTTTTTTGTATTGTTTTTTTTTTCTCTTTTCTCTGTTTTGTTTGTGTTGTTTTGTGTTTTGTTTATTTCCTTTCAGTGTTGATAAGTAGTAGAAGACCAAAGCATACGTAGGGCTACAGTGACTCTATGAACCTACAAGAATACTGGCGATATTGTAATGATCATAGATCACTACGTAAGAATCCCAGGATTATGTAGAGCGAAAGAGAACGATAAAACCCTATTAAGCTTGGCCATACTACAAATTCTGTTGATGCAATAAACGGAAAGAAATCAACAAATTTTGGGTCCTAGCTAGGATCAAAATGCAAAATAAAAATAGTATAAGGTTCATTCAAGAAAATGTGCATCACGCAAAGGGAGCAACAGCTGTACTTTGCAAAACATTTTCTGAGAGCAAACTGGATATAGCACTTATCCAGGAGCCATGGACAAATAATGGTAGGATATGCGGAATAACTACAAATTTTTCTAAGTTAATATATAGTAAAGGGCAGTATCCACCGCGAGCTGCGATTCTCGTAAATGGAAGAGTAAATTCAATTCCTATTACACAATTTATAACTCGTGACATAGCTGCAATCATGGTGGAGGTACCTACGATCCATGGAAAAACGGAAATTTGTACTGCTTTGGCATATTTTCCGGGAGATATGGATGATATACCTCCTCCAGAAGTAGCAGCTTTTGTCTCATACTGCAGAAAGCACAATAAAGCTTTCGTTATTGGATGCGATGCAAATGCTCATCACACAATATGGGCAAGCACAAACATCAATACTAGAGGCGAACACCTATTAGATTTCATCTCAAAAAATGAAATCGACATATGTAACAGAGGCGATAAACCTACTTTTACAAACGCAATTAGGCAAGAAGTTCTTGATTTAACGTTGTGTAGTCTCACACTTTCAGAAAGAATCAGTAATTGGCATGTGTCAGACGAAATTTCTTTGTCTGATCACAAGCAAATATTGTTTGAATATGAGGCTGGTAATCAATTCATAGAAATCACAAGAAATCCCAGGAAAACAAACTGGGAGCTTTACACATCAAAATTGCTAAACGGTATGGGTATATTGAATAACCATCCAAATTTTCGTCATGAACTTGAAGAAAGCGCTTCGACACTTTCTAGCTTGATCAAACAAGCATTTCATGACAGTTGCACTGCCAAAGAACGCTCTTCAAATAGAGATGTTCCTTGGTGGAACGCTAAATTAAAAAAACTTCGAAGGAAAACCCGGAAACTTTTCAACCGGGCTAAAAGAACGCAACAGTGGGATCAATACAGAGAATCCCTCACTCTTTATAACAAAGAAATTAGAAGGTCAAATAGGATAAATTGGAGGCACACGTGTGAAAACATTGAAAGTACTCCAATTGCTGCTAGACTGCAAAAAGTCCTCGCCAAAGATCATTCAATAGGTTTAGGAACTCTTAGGAAAGAAGATGGTTCTTTAACTAAGAGTGCAGACGAAATTTTAGAAACCATGATAAGCACACATTTCCCGTGTTCTATTCTTGTTTCAACTGAAGACCAAAATACATTTGCATCACATACTGTTGGTAATGAAACCAGGAGATATATTCAAAATAATGATGATTCAACTGGGATAGAAAGCATCAGGAGTGATGAATGTATTTTGGCCAATGAAATTTTTACAGAACAAAAAGTCAAATGGGCGATTGATTCTTTTGAACCCTTTAAAGCGCCTGGTAGGGATGGAATTTTTCCTGTACTACTGCAGAAGGGAAAAGAAATTGTAACACCTGTTTTAACTAAAATGTTCCAATCTAGCTTATCATTAGGCTACATTCCTACAGCTTGGCGAGAAGTGCGGGTCACTTTTATTCCCAAAGCAAATAAGAAGGATAAATTATCACCAAAATCCTTCAGACCTATTAGTTTATCGTCCATTATGTTGAAAATAATGGAAAAACTACTAGACGAGTATATCAAATCGTCATATCTAGCAAAAAGCCCATTGAGCCAAAATCAATTTGCATATCAAGAGGGCAAATCATCAGTAACTGCACTTCATAAGTTGGTTACAAAATTAGAAAGATCCTTTGAGGCAAAGGAGATTTCACTTGCTGCGTTCCTTGATATTGAAGGAGCGTTCGATAACACATCTTACGATTCAATGAGGAATGCTATGTCAAGACGTGGTTTTGACAGATGCATTATTGATTGGATCGGAGAAATGCTATCAAAAAGAGAGATATCATCCAACCTGTGCAGCTCATTTATTACTGTTAGAGCTGTTAAAGGGTGCCCACAAGGAGGCGTGCTATCACCTCTATTGTGGTCTTTGATAGTCGATGATCTCCTCAAAAAACTGGAAGCACAGGGCTTCGAAATAATTGGCTTCGCTGATGACATAGTCATATTAGTTCGTGGTAAATATGACAACGTTATCACTAACAGAATGCAGACTGCTTTAAATTTAGTCTCCTCGTGGTGCGATAAGGAAGGATTGAGCATAAATCCTTCTAAAACCACGATCGTACCGTTTACACGACGGAGAAAATTATCAATTACTAATTTGAAATTGAAAGGAACCTTTTTGGAACTTTCAAATACAGTCAAGTATCTTGGAGTATATCTAGACAGCAAACTTAATTGGAATTTACATCTTGAGCAGGTAGTTGGTAAAGCTACAAGTGCTCTATGGATCAGTAAAAAAACTTTTGGTAAAAAATGGGGATTGAAACCGAAAATGATCCACTGGATTTACTCGGCAATTGTGAGACCCAGAGTTACCTATGCGTCACTGGTCTGGTGGCCCAAAACAAATGAAAGATTAGCACAAAAAAAACTTGAAAAACTTCAAAGATTAGCTACTCTTTCAATTACTGGTGCAATGCGAAGTACACCGTCTAAAGCGCTTGACACTTTACTTCACCTCCTTCCACTGCATCAATTTGTACAATTAGAAGCTGCAAAGAGTGTATTGAAGCTCAAAAGAACTACACAACTCTTTGATGGTGACCTGAGAGGGCATCTCAGTATTCTTAAAACAATCAGTATCGACTCTCTAATCGTTAATAATAGTGATTGGATGAGCAAAAGATACAATTTTGATCGCTCTTTTGAAGTGATTAATCCAGGGCGAAATCTGTGGACAAATGGTGGCCCAGAACTACACCCAGGATCAATCGTATTTTATACTGATGGTTCGAAATTGAACGATCAAGTAGGCGCAGGAGTGACTGGCCCCGGGATCAACATATCAATTCCTATGGGCAAATGGCCTACAGTTTTTCAGGCAGAAATTCAGGCGATTTTAGAATGCAGTAATATTTGCTTACGCAGAAACTACAGACATTCAACCATTTGCAAGCCCAAGCAGCTCTCAATGCTTTGAAATCAGCAACATGCACTTCTAAACATGTTTGGGAGTGTATTCAATCACTTCAACAATTAGCTTGTCGCAATCAGGTAAAGCTATTTTGGGTTCCAGGGCACTGTGGAATTGAAGGAAACGAACAAGCCGATATGTTAGCAAGACTTGGATCGTCTCATCAATTCATAGGACCAGAACCATTTTGTGGTGTGTCTGGTTGTTCTCTCAGAATGGAGTTTAAAACATGGGAACATGAGAAAATAAAATCCAACTGGGAAAACACCACTTCTGCGAGGCAGTCGAAACGTTTCATAAAGCCGAACGTTTCAAACACTCGCAAAATTTTAGAACTTTCTAAAAAAGATTTCAGTTCTTTTACTGGCCTATTAACAGGTCATTGTCCGAGCCGGTATCATCTGAAGCTGATTGGAAAGCTTCAAGATGATAGGTGTCGCTTTTGCGGCATAGATACAGAAGACTCGGAGCATTTGTTGTGCCGTTGCCCGGCAATTGCAGCTAAAAGAATTAGGTTCTTCGACAGGGGGCTGATAGAACCCTTTGATGTCTGGAGAACAAACCCCAATGCGGTGGTACATTTCATTCGAACTGTAGCACCGTGTTGGGATCACGCTAACAGTCAAGGTTCGATTATTGCTACTACCAATGGCGATACGTCAACTTGACATAGCCAAATAAAACTGGGGCATTTGTCACAATAGATCTAAAAGCTGGTCGCAGTGACTTATATACCCAACAAGGAATAAAAAAAAAAAAAAAAAAAAAAACTGGTTTATGTTCTATCGTCAGTATCTCAAATTAGGGCATCAATCACTGCAGAAGTCTAAGTCCCTTGAGAAAACTCTGAAACTGTTTGGTGCACTTTTTGGATCCCTAAGAGATTTTCAAGAGGGCATGTTTCTTTATACCCAGAAGAAACCTTGAGAGACTTCTTAGATGAATCCTTTGGGGAGTTCCTGGAGAATAATTGCAGGAATCTTTAGGAAAATTGCCAACGTATAGCTGAGGGAATTCCAGAGCAATTTCTGGTGAAATTTCTAGAGGAATACATGATGAAATTCCCAAACGAGTATTTGGAACGATTCCCTGAAAAATCTCTTAAAGAAATTCTTGGAGCAATCCCTGCAATACTGCTTGATAGAATCTCTGGAGGAATTCCAGAAGAAATTTCCAACCAAAAGAATGCCTCAGCCAATCCCCTGAGAATGCCTGAGGCAATGCCCCGTTTAATCTTTTATGGAGTAGCCAGATGAAACTCCAAGGGCATTCCCGCAGCAATTAATAACGGAATTCTTGAGGAACTTCCCCGAAGTAAATATTGGGAAAAATTTAGATTTATCTTTTGGAGAAAGTCAAAAGGCAACCATGAGGAAATTTTCGGAGAAATTTCTAGAAAACTCTCCGTAGGAATTCCAAAAGGAATTCCTAGATGAATTCCTAGGAAAATTCTTGGAGAAATCACTGGGGGAATTCTTAAAATATTTTTTAAATATTCCAGAGAAATTCCAGAAGGAATCTTTAGAGAAATCTGTGAGGGAATTCCCACAAGATTTTCTGATCAAATTCCCAGAGTAATTCTTAAAAGAATTCCCAGAGGGAATGGGAATCTTTAAAAAATCCCCCAATGAAAAAAAAAACTAAATTTCTAAAAAAAAATAACTGATGCTTGGGCAGCTACCTGGGAAACTTCATGAAAGAATCACCGAGATGACTCTTGGAGGAATTTCCGAGGAGAAAGTCTCAGGGGAAACCTTGAGGTATTTCCAGGAACACTCTTGGAAGAATCTCTGGGAGAATTCCTGGAGGAATCATTGGATTAATCGTTGCGTTAATTCTTGGAGATGTTTTTGAGAGATTCCTTGTAGAACTACTGGAGAAATGTCTGGGCGAATTTCTAAAAAAAAATCACGGGAAAATTAGTGGAGCATCATCTGGGAGGAATCTTAGATTAAATGGATATGGAAATTCGGAGAAAAATGCGTGGTGTAATCCCTCAACGAACTCTGGAGACATCCCCGTAATATTCCTGAGGAAATTGCTGAAGACTGCATAGATGAAGGCCGGAAGAATAACCAACGGAATACTTAACCCTTTCCTTCCCACGACTTTGAACGACTATATCTATGCCAAAAAAGCGTTTCCGAAAAAAGGCGTAGAACAAAAGTTATTACAAATTGGCTAATTTTTTCGAAATCAATGAAAAAAATTTTGGTTGTATACCAATAGGTTTTTGATTGTTTATCAATAGTTCAACTATTGGAACAAGTTGTCAGTAGTTGGGTTAACCTTATGAGGTTATAACCATATTTTAAAAATTATTGCATCATATTTATCTAATTTCGTTTGTCCGGAGTTTGTCGAAAATCGATGGTGCTCTAGAGCAACCATGGGAAGTAGAGGGTTAAGGCAACTTCATAATTTGCTAAGTAATTTTCTGTAGGACTACATGAGGGAGCTTCTTGAGGAATCTTTGCGATGGAATCTCTAGGGATCTTCCTTGATAAATCTCTTGGGAAACTACTTCCATTTCTTTGATGGATTTAACCCCTGGGGCACCAGATTTTCGGAACATCCCGGAGAAGTGGTCAGTGTAACTATGATCTCCAGAAACATATTCCAATACTGTTGTTTTGCAAAATCATGAAGTTTGAAATATCGCAAGCTAGTTTACGAAGGCGAATTATAGATTGCACCTCTATCTGTTAAGGAGGTGTCCCCCGGTACCCTCGGCCATAAATCCGGAATAACGGCAACATCCGGAACACACATGATTTCGGTTCCATAAACAAGAAGGGTTTTGTGATCAGCTGTCAAAACTTCACAAATGCTCGTTTAGAAACAGCTGTGGACTACAATATTTGAGTTTTGAAATTGGGATTAATGGCACAAATTTACCAAATGGAGGAGAACGTACCTCTAGAGCCGTCCTATTGAACATGAGGCTTAGGCATAAACTGTCGACCTACACCTGATTGTCTCGTGTTGTATGGAATGCCCTATGTATATGGGGGTTGTAGGAAAAAAGGTCGAAGGTCAAAAGGTCGAAGGTCAAGAGGTCGACGGTCAAAAGGTCGAAGGTTCAAAAGTTCGAAGGGTCAAAAGGTCGGCGGGTCAAAAGGTCGAAAGTTCGAAATAAAAAAATACCTAGGACAAAAGGTCGAAAGGACAAAAGGTCGAAAGGTCGAAAGGTCGAAGGGTCAAAAGGTCAAAAGGTCGAAATTGAGATTTTCAATTTGCTGTCCAAGTTCTCGCCCTGCAACATTTCAGATCGTGGAACAGGAATCACATTAGTCCTTAAGAGTTTTTAAAATAGCATAGATATTTATGCAGCAATGAATTCAATAAATAAGTAAACTATTTGTTTTTTCTTATTATTTTTTGTAGTAACATATTTACAGCTATTGGCGTGACTACCATTATTTTCTCCTATATAATTTTACCTTCTTTTGAACATAGGCTATTCTTTCTAGTAATGCTTTTTGATAATTTTTGGCGTACTTACTAATAATATAATTGCGTATAATATTTTTCCTTCTTTTAAAAATAGGTCGTTCTTTCTAGTTATACTATCACAGCGATTATTTTAAAATTTATTTTAAATATGTACAAAGAGATCTCCTACAAAGATCTACTTAAATATCAGAAGATGTGAAGATCAACGTCACGTTTTTTTAATAACCTCTAGTTCAATGTACTTATTAGACATTGAATTTTGGATACTTTATACGTAATTTTTCTATTCGTTTTGACCATTGCTTTTTATTCCATCCAAAAACTCATATTGATTATGAGTGACGCAATGCGAAAAATATTTATGGCGTAAATCATCGCGCTACAGGTACTTGAATAAATTTGAAATCCGCTTTTCGTACCTAACGAATCCTGGCCCT
The DNA here is from genome assembly GCF_035046485.1 of Aedes albopictus. Lineage (NCBI taxonomy): Eukaryota > Metazoa > Arthropoda > Insecta > Diptera > Culicidae > Aedes > Aedes albopictus. The sequence continues at coordinate 99,608,466 of NC_085136.1, forward strand.
TTAGTTTTATTACTAACTACAGCCGTCGAGCCTTCCTTTCAACCTTCTTCCTTTCGATATTTGGCCTTGTTATTTCTTTATTTTGACCTCTCGACCTTTCGACCTTTTGTCCTAGTTATTTTTTTTGTTATTTCGACCTTTTGACCGCTTGTCATTTCAACCTTTCGACCTTTTGTCCTAGTTATTTTTTATTTCGACCTTTCCACCTTTTGACCCTTCAAACTTTTGTCCTTTCGACCTTTCGACTTTCGACCTTGTGACATTCGTCCTTTTGTCATAGATCCATATATGAGACAGTTATGCGTAGAATGGCAGCATAGGTGTTAGTACAGGAAATTATATTGTTCGATTGGAACTTCCTGGAAATGGTCTCACTACAATGGCGATAAAGGTTAATTTTATATTCCTAGAAATCTTTACAGAGATCGAAATATAAACATCTAATGAATTATATGTAGCACTACATCATTAATTCAAAAAACAATAGAATATTCCTAGAATTTTGTGCGCTAAACAATAATGTGATTCGATTCAAAGGTTTGAACATCCTGAGAGCATTTCTTCTTAAATGTTTTGAGCATTTCTTGGGAAATTCCTCTTTTTCAGTAATTGCGATTAAAAATTTTCTTGTAAATTTCTTCGATTTTTTTTTTGTAATTTTTCGGGCAGTTTATTCGGTGGTTCCTTTATTAACGTCTTTGAAAATTCAAGTGGTTATGTTTTTTGGACTTTTTTTTGGCATTTCCTTTGGATCCTATTTGGATGTTTCTTCAAATCAGTAAAAAATTTTGAAAACGACGTATAATCAATGCTACATCATTGATTATAAGTTCTTTTTTCAAAATTTGTTACTGAAATAATCTTCGGAAGATGTTAAGGTAGTTTTTTGTCATTCATTTTCTTCAAATATATTTGTTAGGATTTTTATGCAAATTCTTTTGGAATTCCCTGAGCATTTTCTGAGCATATGTTTTGTAAATCTTTTGGGAATTTCTAGACCAATACTTTCCGAAATTCTTTTGGCAATTTCTTTTGGGATTTGTTCAGTAATCCTTTCAAAAATTCGTTGCGGGAGGGTTTTATATTATTTTCTGTGAATTTTTTCTCCAATTTCTATGAATTCTTCAGTCAATTTCTTCGTAAATTCCTCAGCAATGATTTTTCAAATTTCTTTAGCAGTTTCTTTGAAAATTTGTCACGCAAGTATTTTTGTCAGAGACGAATGCCTTAGAGGTTAAGCCTCTCTAATAAAAAAAGTATTTTGAGCTTTTTTTGAGAATTTCTTCGAATTTTTTTTGAGCAATTCTTACCGAATTGTTTGTGGCAATTTCTTTGGAAACTTATTCGTCAATTTCTTCGAAATTTATTTTTGAAAAGTCATTACTTTGAGGAGTCCTTCTGCATTTTTTTTAGAAAGATCTCTGGCGTCGTCTTTGAAAAACCGTTCGGAAATTACTTTTAAATTCTTCGCGCAATTCTTTTAAAAATTCCAGAATATTTTTAGCATATTTTTTGAACAAATTAAATTTTACATTGTGAATGCTTTCGGAATCTTCTGTTGAAATTTCTTCGACAAATTCATTCAAAACTTTTTCTGATTTTTCCTTTGGCAACGCTCAGCCGGCAACATCTTTGAAATTTTCTTCTTCTTTGGAAACTCCTAGTAATTCCACTAGTATTTCTAAGGCGGTTTCTCGGAAATTTATTGGGATTCTTTCAATGACAGTTCCAATAACACTTTTTTTGTTGGTAGTTTACATGGCAATTCCATTCTCATGCTCCTTCGGGAAATCGCAATTTCTACATGAATTCCTTCTTAAATAAATTTGTTTGAAAACTCCTTCAGCTAATCCAATTGTAATTTGTGAATTCCCAAAGCAATTGTGTGAGAAATACCCAAAGAAATAGCCGTAGGAGTTCACAAAGAAATTACTGTGGTAATTTCAAAAGAATATTGTAAAAGAATTGTGGAAGACATAATAACATAATTGACTCAGAAACTCCAAATTTGATGACGGCTAGAATTTTTAGTTAAATTGTCATAGAAGCTGCATATGAAATTTTAGAAAAAAAAGAAAGGAATTACCAAAAGACTTTCCAGAAAAATTACTTAATAGAAATTTATAAAAAAAAAGTTTCCAAAGAACTCCCTAAGGACTTTTCTGTATAAATTTTATAATAATCAGTATTTTTATTTTTTTATTACTTTTGATTCGTGAATTTAAACTTAAGTAATAAGTATTGCTTATAATTATCGAATTGCTTTGAAACAATATCTAATATATATTTCTATACAACTTTCCAAAGAAGGGGCTAAAGGAAATTCCGAAGCGGTTTTCGAAGAAATTAAAATACTAAGGAAGTAACTAAGGAATAAAATTGCCAACGAAATTCAGAAAGGCATTGCGGAATTTCCAAACATTCACCGCAAGATATTTACAATGAAATAACTTACAATAATATGAACTATCGTTGGAAATGACATTTTTTTGGGAATTTTAATTTAACACGGAAGTTTTTAAGTAAAGAAATTCCCAAAGGGATTGCTCAAATAATTCCAATTAACCTACCGAAGAAATCACCACTTCTTTACCAAAGGAATTTTTAAAGAAATATCTGGAGGAATTACCAATGGGCAGCCTATTTATTGCACCCATAAACTACTAGAAACGCTCCATAGAAAATCAAAAAGTGCTGCCTAAAGAATGAACATATGTTCCATAAAAACGTGCAATGTTATCCATAAATAATTGCAAATGTTCCATACTTTATAGAAAATGTACCAGTAAATCATAACATTTTCTCATAAATAGTGCTATTTTGTGCTAATAAATAATACCAAAATTATCCATAATAAAATACAAATGCTCCATAATAAAATGCAAATGGCCAATAAAAAATAAAATTGTACCCATAGTAAATTGAACATTGTTTCATAGAAAAACTAAATTGATCCATAATAAATTGAAATTGCCCCATAGAAAATAAATGAATGCTCCCACTCAGGAACGGAGAAAAGCGATATTTTGAAAATTTTACTGAAGATAGCTCATAAAATTTCCTTTCAAAAATATTTTTTATTGAGAATTTTTCCGGACTTCGAAAATAGTTTTTCCGACTTTTCCAACCGATGTTCCTCAATAGTGGAAAATTTTGTAGAAAACAATTTTCATTTTGTGTTTCTATTTTTTTGAATGGCTGAGAAAATTTGCTTACGATTTCACAAAAAAAAACATTGTGTCGACGATGCATCGTTCTTAAGTTATGATTTTTCAAGGAAAACGGCTGATATGGCGCATCAGGACAATTTCCACAAAATTGGTCATAACTCAGGAACGGAGGATAACCACATCTTGAAAATTTTACAGAATATAGCTTTTGAAATTTCCTTAAAAAACTATTTTTTTTGGGAATTTTTCCGGACTTCAAAAAAGTTTTTCCGAGTTTTCCAAACGATTTTCCTCAACAGTGGAAAATTTTATAGAATACAATTTTCAATTTTTTTAATTATTTTGAAACATGTGTACAAAACCCGATTTTGAAAATGTTATTTAATAAAAAAATCCAAAACCAAAGAATGAGGAAATGCTTTCAGTTTCGCCCTACACTTTGCGGGCTTAATACATGTGTAATTTATTGTTGTTTTCTTATGGAGCTTCTTCTGATATGATCCTTAAGAAGGTTTTTATCACTCTAGTAAAGGTATTTTGCTGAATTTATTATGGTTTTCTAAATCTCGTCCTTCTGACTGGAAGTTCATGCTAGATTCCTAGAAAAACGACCAGCAAGTTCTCAGAATTTTCCTCGTATTTTTCAAAAACCCTTTTGCCATAGAGGTACTATGTAAAATAAAGGGATTTTTTTTTAATATCGTACATATTGGGTCAAAGGGTTTCAGATTGTCATGAAATTTTTTCCACAGGCAGAGCTCATGGATATAAAAAAATGAGAAAAACTCAGAGTCGCCTATTTTCTGGAAAACCTAGGTAGGAATTTTTTGTGTTTCCCTGACACTACTTACTTCTGAAAGTCATTACTCAAGAACGAAGCAAAATGAAGCAAATTGTCTCAGGAATCCAAAAAAGTTTTCTACAAAATTTTCCACCGTTGAGAAAATTTATAAAGAAAAGCCGAAAAAAAACTATGCCTGGAGAAAACTGTATAAATTTCAATTCAACTTTTAGGAAGTACTTTTTTTGAAGAATGACCTAAAAAGCCTTTTCTTTGATCACTCTAATGGTCATAACTCAGGAACGAAAAAACGGTGGAAAATTTTGTGGAAAACTTTTTCCAGTTCACATTTTTTTTGGATTTCTAAGAAAATTTGCTTTTATTTTCTTAAAAAAAAAACTTTGTTTCTACGATGCTGCGCCCTTAAGTTATGATTTTTCAAGGAAAAGCCTTATGTAGCACATTTGGTCATTTTTCAAATTTGGCCATAATTCGACGAGAAACGAGAAAAAATGGCATACCAAAAATTTCAGCGATTAAAGTTTATGAAATTTTTGGAATGCACTTTCTCAAAAATATATTTTTGTAAATTTTCCAAGGTTTTGGGCACAGTTTATCCAGGTTTTCTTCACGAATTTTCTCAACGGTGGAACATTTTTTTGAAAAACTTTTTCCAGTCTAAATTTTCTGTGGATTTCTGAGAAAATTTGCTTTCATTTTGCTTCCTTCTTGAGTAATGATTTTCCAAAGTAAGTAGTGTCACGGAAAAACAAAAACATTCCGTCTTAGTTTTTCGGGAAAATAGGCGACCTTGATTTTTCTCAATTTTTTTTATTCATATATCCATGAATCCTGAAATTTAATGAAAATCGGAGACCCTTTGGCCCAAACCCGTAAGCTAATAAAAAAAAACCTCATGAGCTTGACAAACACTAACTCTTTTATTAAAACTGACGCTGTAAAATAAGACTTACAGTAAAAAATATAGATATATTGCTAAAGCAAACATGAAACCGAAGAAGATATTTCGGGACTAATCGTAAAAGAAAATTTTTAAAATGTTTTTTGTTCTGTAGGAAGTTCTGAAAGACAAACAAAGTATATTATGGAAGAAATCGCAGAATAGTCCCTGTCAAATCTTTCACAGAGTTTCCTGAATAAGTTCCTAGAAGTATGCAGGGTATTTAAAAATTTGCATTCGGTAAGCCACTTCTCTGATGCAGGGAGAGTTCATGGGCGTTCCAGGAGATGTCAAGAGACACCAGGAGATCTCAGGAGACACCAGGAGGTCTCAGGGACTTCAGGGGGTACCTAGAAGTCTCAGGGGTGTATCCGAGCATTTCAGGGGGTTCCAGGCGGCAACAGAAGGTCTCAGAGGTGCTTCAGGAGCATTTTAAGGGGGTCCCGGGGGATTTGAGGGGGTATCTGTCGTTCTCAGGAATGTTTCAGGAGGTGTCAGGGAGTACCAGGAGAGATATTTCAAGGAGACACTTGGAGGTTTCAAGGAGTACCGATTGGTCTCTCAGAAGGTTTAAGAGAGTTTCAGAGAGTACAGGGTGTTTTAGGATGTCCCAAGAGGTCCTAGGGAGTTTCAAGAGGATCCAAGAGCCTCAGGAGCGCTTCAAGGGCTGAGAAACGTTACGTGAGGTCTCAGCAACGATCCAGAGGGTCCTAAGGACGTTCCAGGGGCCTAACTGACGTTTTAGGTGGCCCAGGGCGTTTCAAAGACATTTCAAGCGGTTCTTATGGATTGAGAGAGTATCAGGAGGTCCCAGAAGGTTTCCTGGCGGTTTCAGGCGCATTTAAAGTGTTTCCAGGGAGTTCCAAGGGGGTACCTTGAGGTCATAGGAGCGTTTCAAGGGGCTCCATGGGGGCTCTGGTGCGCATCAAGGAGGTTCAAGGGCGTTTCAGAAAGCCTCGGAGGCACTTTTGGGGTTCTCAGAGGCGTTTCAGGGGTTCCCAGGAGGTTTTAGACAGATACCCGAAGGTCTCAGTGGTGATCTTGGAGGTTCAAAGAGCACCAGGAAGTCCTAGATGGTACCAGGGGGTCTCATGGGCACTTCGGAACGTGTAAAGGGCGGTCCAGGGGGTATCGGGGCGTTTTAAGCGGGTATCACCAATATTTGACGATTTTTCGATTTTCCCATACAAAAAAAAACAATCATATATGAATTCTACAGAACGAGGAAAGTCGTCTATAATCTAAAGGTCTAACAAAATCCAATCTAATTCAAAATTTTAAACTTGAACAAAAGTATGCTTGATAATGTTCCATTTCTTTCCAAAGAGATTATCCATTCTTCATCCAAAGGGTTGGCGACTGTCAATGGCAGTCATCGTTTCCCAGAATAGAATCCAGTTTTTTTTTCTGCTGCTGTCGACGATAACGCCGACCTGAATGACCGTCGTCATAAAAGTTACCCCTTTTTCCTTCGGGTCCACCGAAGAAGAACAGCTCTCGAGTGAAGCCCTGAATGTGCTGCTTGCGGGACCAATATTTGAGCTTTTGAGATTCAATAAGCGACCCCACAAAGATGCTACCAGACACACACTTGCACACATCCACCCGACCACATGTGCCTGCATAACGACCGCAACCGCTAACTCTCTTCTTCGGTTGTGTACCTAACCTACCTAGGACGCTAGGACGTCTTGTGTGTGATGAGGAGAAGATTGAACACAACGCTTACGGTCGGCCGCTGGCGTTGGCTGTCTGCCTCTGCCTCAGCCTGGCTGCATCATCGTCCTCCCAAGTGCAAAAGTTTCATCCACTTGCTTTGACGCTTCGATGAGGTCTTTATGTCAAGTGTTTCCACTTCCATCCGTCCGAGAGGAAATTGAGAAACATGCTCTTGTGTCACTTTTGTCGTCTTCCTCAAATTGTTTGTGTGCATTGGATCTTCCTTCCACATCAGGACGACGACCAACGACGACGACGAGTTGAGTTGAGTGCGATGCAGCCGCAGCAACAGCAGAAACTAGCAGATGTGCCAAGAAAATAATCATAATCAACTTCACTCAGCTCAAAGTTGGGCCTCTGCTGCTGGTTAGTTGACTGACTTTTCTCGGCTAGGCTCTAGCTAGGTGAACCGCAGCGAAAGGCAGCCCACAACTAAACCGAAACAACAACATCGACAACAATTTAACACCAGGATGGCAGTGCTGGGAAATTTAGAGGACCTGCCTACGTACATACATCTGGTTCCTGTCAGTTGGCTCATGCTGCTGGTTGGGATGCACTGAAAGCTTTTTTCTCATGTATTTAGGTCCATTCTTTCATTTAGGTCAAAAACTTAACGTCAATAAGAATCAGTCCTTTACTAACTTTACGGGGAATATAAAGGAAGTCAGCTGAGAATTTGTTCTACGTTTTTTTTTGGAACTTAAAAAATGCCTTTCCTTGATTTTCAAATTCCTTCTTGAAATAACACCGAAAGATTTATCGGAAAATCCACTTGGATTTTGACTGGGGATTCTTCAAGAATTCAGAATTGCGTGCGGCTCCGTGGTCGTGCGGCTAAGGTCACCAAGCTCTTAGTCGCATCGTGCTGAGGAGCGCGGGTTCGATTCCCGCCGCAGCTGTCAGGAAAAGTTTTCGGCTGTGCCACTGGGCGTTGCATGCTAGTCCGTTGTCTAGTGTCGTGCTTCCTTCAAAGAGCGAAAAGCTCACTGGAAGCATTGAACGTGTCCGTGTCTTTAAACATATTAAAAATCCATAATAACATTGTTATTAGAAATTCCACGAGGAATCGCCACCTGAGTTTCTTTTAAGATGTATCCTTGAAGTTTTTCCATTAATTCTTGGGACACTTCTTTTAACACTTCGCATGACTAAGGAGATTTGTCAAAACATATGAAACTGAATAGTTTAGTCATTGCTTGCACGGTAAAAAATATTTTCGATCAGCCATGCTTTTACTTAAATGGAAGTTTCAGTGTATTCCTCTAGATAATCTTATACGATTCCGCTTGATTGTTGATGATAAGTTCCCGTTAGAATATCTATAAAAGTGTCTAACTCTTTGATTTTTTCTGGGAATTCTTACCTTCTGGAATTAACCCAGATTCATTATGGAATTGTTTCCATGTTTAAGCAAAGAAATCCTCCTGAAATTTCTCTAGGAGTTTCTTCTGTGATAATGTCAAATGCCCCTTATGGAGGAATTTCGTAAGGAGTTTCCTATAGAAGTTCCTAGAAGTTTCTAGTATTTCTCCAAGATTTTTTTTTATGTAATTTCTCCAGAACTTTGTTCTGGGGTTTCTTTGTAAATTTTTCTTGGGATTGTTGAAAGAGTTCCTTCTTCCAGCAATCTTTCAGGATACTCTTCTGGAATTAGTACATGAATTTCTCCAGGATTTCTTCCTGGGTTTCCTTGGAGAGCTCCTTTCGAGATTCCTGCTGGACTTTCTTTTGCCATCCCAGCAATACTTCGTTATGTAATCCCTTTGGAATGATTTCGATCTAGGACAGCGGTTTTCAAACTATGTGTCGTTACCCCCTCACAGGCTGATTTTTGGTGGGTCGTGAAGGTCGATATTGAAATAAATTATTATTATTATTATTATCTGTATTAAAGAGCTTTTCAACTTCCCAGTTGGTTTGCCTCTATATTGCAATAAATGTCTTAATTAATTTATGTCAAATGATATTGCAAGAAATTTTCTAATTTACAAATGCTTTTCTAGAAAATCGGCACTTTTTTCTAAAATCTAAAATCTCTATAACTTTTTTTCTTTTAAACAATTTTAAGTTAAGTGAAACGTTTTAAGCTCATTACATAAATCATAAACAGTCAAAATTTCATTACAATCGGTTCATGGAATCCGAAGATATAACAGTTCAAAGTTGGCTACCAAATAATTCAGTAACAAATTTTGAAAACGACGTATAATCAATGGTGTAGCATTGATTATACGTCGTTTTCAAAATTTGTTACTGAATTATTCCTTATACTGAATTTTTTCTTACTTCATGCTTGGCGTTGGGTGATTAGTTCTAGGTTTCCTTAAAAGTTTTTTTTTGGAATTCTTGAGAGGGTTCTTTTGCCTGCCATTTTTTTTAGGAAATCCTTCTGAGATTAGTACACGATATTTCTAGGATTTCCTTAAGGAGCCGCTTTTGGAATTCCTACAGGAGTTCTTCTGCTATGATAGCAAGATTTCGTTTTCAGAATCATACAGGAGTTCCTTCCGGAATGACTTCGACGTAGGATTTCTCCAAGTGCTTCGGCTGGATGCTTTACAGAACAGTAGTGTTGGAATTTCTTTAGGATTTCCTACTGAGTGCCCTTCACAAGTACCATTTGGGAGTTTTTTTTTCTGGGAATTTTCCAGAAGTTCCTTTTAAAATTCTTGCTGACGCTCTTTGTGAGATTTCAATGGAAGTTCCTGAAATTCTTTCTAGAATTACTCCGTAAGCATATATTAATCTTCCACGAGTTTTTTTTTTCTAGGAATTCGCTTCATTGTCCTTCTGTGAATTTCTCAGGAGTTCCTAAAATCAATTCCTAGGAGAAATTCGAGAAAAAATCCCTAACTAAACTCCTGTAGGAAACTCTAAATGTGCTTCTGCAGGATTTCCTGAAGAAACCCCCAGAAGGAATTTGTTAAAGAATCAAGAGGAATACCAAACAGCAATTCCCCGTAAAATTCCGTAAAATTCCTGTGGCGCAGCTGGCTAAAGCGCTTGTCTAGCGAATACGCAGTCGTGGGTTTGAGTCCCGCCATTTTGCTTCCAAAATTGCTGTATGGATTCCTTAAAAAATCCCCTTGGGACCAAGAAGAATCCTTTTATGTAGATTTCTAAGGGCTCCTTCTGAATTCCATCAAGGATTACTTTACAAAATCTTCTAGGAATACTTTAAGAAATCCCTTCCGGTTGTTTTTCCAGGGATTCCTTTAGGATTTTCTTCAGAAATTTCCCAGAAAATTTTCCGGCAATTCCTTTCTAAGAACTTTAAGAATTTCTCCACGAATTCTTTAAGAAGCTCATTCAGAAATGATGCCTTAGATTCATACGGAATGCTTTAGAAATATCTCCAGAGATTTTCCAAGAGATCTTTACAAAAGCTTATCTAGGCGTTTCTCAAAGTAAATAGGCCTATGGAAGGAATCAGAAGGGCCTCCTGAAATGCGTCGATGGAGACGGAAAAATAAACAGCGTTGCGGTGAAGAATGTGCTGTACATCTCGGAGCTGGATTGCGGATTGCTCTCGGTCCGGAAGCTGGCACAGAAGGGACCTATAGAGTGAACTTTGTGGAATCGATGTGCCAGATTGTGAATACCAGCGGGAGAGTGGAAGCCGTCGCGATCCTTAGCGGTAAGTTGTGTGCCCTGAGGATAGCTGAAATGACGAGGAACTCCGGATACTTAGTGTAGCTTTGTGGCTTTGTGGTTAGACTCTTTGTGATGATTGTAATACTTGACGAGGCAGAAGGAGCTTTGTGTAGGCTGTGGTGTGCATTGTAATCTTTCTGATGACCAACATCGTATTTGGACCAGTGTAATGTATGTTGCGATGTTTATCATCAATGCCCTGTGCCGACCCTGCTGAATGTATGTAAGTTGTTATTGTACATACAGGGGATGGCCAAAATGTTTGGGATAGGCAACTTTTTTTTTCTCTCACAAAAAAGTTCAACATGCTACAACTTTTCATAGAGCGCATCAAAAAATCTCAAATTTTGACTGTTTGTCAACCTATTATATGTGCATCATTGGTACAAATTTGGGCTTGATTGATTAATATTTCGCAGAGTTAAAACCGTTCGGGTAAAACACCTTTTTTTAGACAACTCATTTTTGAGCTATCATATCTCGGAAACCAGTGAACCGAATTGAATGAAATTTTGAACGTACACTGACAATGTGTAAATGCTTCACAAACTATTGAAACATAGGTAATTTTTAAACATTGAAAAAAGTTATCATGGATTGACACTTTTTGGATTTTTCTCGAAAAAATGTAATTTTTTCACATCAATGTCAATAAATTTTAGTGTTGATATCCAAAGATTTTCCACTTCTGTTCTCAAATTATCTCTAATCAGATATATTAGAGCCTATTTAGATTGAAGGAAGAACACATTTAATAATTTTTGTGTGGTATTGTAAATTTGACTTATTTTCCTCTATATGAGTAAAAATTTCAACCCGGTTTAACTTAATTCGCCGTGAGAAAATATAACATTTTATAACGTCGTATTAAGTATCAATATATTGTTGATAAACGTTAAAAAATTCATTCAATTCGGTTCACTGGTTTCCGAGATATGACAGTTCAGAAATGAGTTGTCTTAAAAATAGTGTTTTACCCGAACGGTTCTAACTTCGCGAAATATTAATCAATCGAGCCCAAATTTGTACCAATGATGCACATATAATAGGTTGACAAACAGTCAAAATTTGAGATTTTTTGATGCACTCTATGAAAAGTTACAGCATGTTGATTTTTTTTTTTGTGGGAGAAAAAAAGTTGCCTATCCCAAACATTTTGGCCATCCCCTGTACATGTGAGCGTTAAGGTATTTTATGATAAACTGCACGTCGTGGCCGCGTTCGAGCGGCGCGCAGAGTGCGTCCTTGTCATCATCAGTGCTTCCGGAGTGTGGGCTGCACACGTTGGTTATGCTGAATGTGAGCCTCAACTTGCACTTTTTTTTTTGATGATCGGGTACCAACCGATCAAGTGCTCCTGCATATGTATCGCATTCCCAGCTCGAATGTGTTTGCGACAGCTGGTAGATGGTATGGTAACCTCTAAACGTTCGTACCGTTGATCTTGTCCCACAAACCTCCTGGAGTACTACAATTCCGAAACAGCAGTCCTTTAGAATATAGGCAAGTATGCGGTGCTCCCGATGAAATTGAGAGATCTGCAGTGTACTGAGCTTCTAATACCAAGTCCCTTTTCATTACTGGTGTCGTCATCAACTGTATCGGTTCCAGTGGCGATTCCCTAACCTCAAATCTACCTGTTTAACGAATATGAATTTTTGAATTTTCTCAACAAATTAGCATGTAATTTGATTCTGATCCTGAATTCTCCACATATGTAAGTTTTAGAGTTGATGAGCAGGTAAAAAGTAAGGTCACCAGACGCCACTGATCGGTTCATATTATCTTGTTAATTATTCGTTACTTGTGGCGCCGGCTCACAGGGCCTAACAACCCCGGTTAACTGTCTAGAGGGGACAGGTTAGTTTACCGAAGCTGTTATTTTCTGACATCTCTCGGACAAATTCGACGAACGGTTACAAAGCGAACCCCCGTCCCTGTCATACGACCAAAGTTCCAACTGGAGTTCGCCACCTTAGGGAAGACCCTACCCGAGCAGAAGAAAATAACAAGTGAATAACATATCAAGGTATTTATGTTGAATACTACCATACCTTAATACACCCTTTATTAGGTGGTAATAAGAGGCAAAATAACAAAAACTAATACCAAAATATTGTATAAATAACACCTAGAAAATAACAAGTCTTGTTATTTCAATAATGAATGCATACCTAAAATTTCAAGTGCTGTAGGGGTAGGCGGGGCAATATGGACACCCTAAGGTTTTTGCCAACTTTACCTGGCAAGATGTCAAACAAGTTTAGTTTTTTGATACATTTATCCTTTTAAAGTCTATTTAGCATCTATTGCATAAGAATGCTCACGAAGAAAAATGATTTATCCACTTCAAAAAATGTTATGAAAAATGTTAGTTTTTCATGACCGTCTTCAAGCATACGGGGAAGAATGGACACCCCCATGGGGCAATATGGACACCATGAGACTTTTACGAATTTCTTACATTATTTACACCTATAGAGTCATTTCATTACAAAACAACTATTATGGATGAATAATACGCCGAAGTAGTTCATTTTTGTTCAGTTTATTTTAATTCAGGGTGTTTTGGATAAAGCTTCGTTTTTGTCAGCATGTACAGCTGTGCCTAGAACAACTGTTTTCCACTGCTGTCGTTTTTTGACCAATTTGTTTCACCCTATGCCTACTATAGTGAACATTTAACCGAAAATATACTGAAATCGAAGAATTTGGTTGGTTTGTGATTTAGGTTATATTTTTCCATTGCCGCTTCTTTCAAAAAGGTGAGTGTCCATTTTGCCCCGGCAGCAGAAGGTATTTTCAAACTTGATTTTTGATATGATAATGAAGAAAATATAAACATGTTAAGCATGTAGATACAGCAAAACTACTTGCATGTGTTCTAGAAATATCAGGTTTTAATCGACCTGCAATAAATTAATCACTAAATCTTATTTTAGATGGTGTGAAAATTATAATTTCCATGCACAAAAAACGGAGGACGCAACTTTTTCGTGTAAAATCAAGTAAAATTTTAATTTCGAATGTTTCTTTCCTGTAACTACGTTTTAGACAAATGGACTATATTCTCCATTCATTGAAAGTTCAAAAAAGTTCGCATATTTCAAAATATTGAGGGTATCTATTCTGCCCCGGGTGTCCATAATGCCCCGCCTACCCCTATTTGTACTTCAGACTGTTATTGTGATGTCCTCATAACATTTCGTAGAAGAACGCGACAATAACAATTTTAGGTATTAGAGCAAATGTAGCTCTAGGCATGGTATTTGTAAGGTATGCCCTTCTGCTCGGGTAAGGTTGCTCGTACATCACTTAACGGTATGGGATCAACTGCGTACATGCCTCCAACCATATTGCTGCCAGGACTTTCAGCTATACCAGAATCTTCTGCAATTTTCAGTACTGCCAACTCTAAAATCGAACGTGGATGTATTCCCATTGAAGTCTGCACATCAAGTTGCTTTGTCCTATATTTACCTTGATATACGCGGAGTTTTCTTTCCCGCATCCAGCTATAGCTTTCCTTGTCGCTAGCTATCATGACCCGATCATCGACTCGATCGCTCCGCATCACACCAAACCATTTTGAATGAGGCGACATCCACGGTAGATACTCCATGAGTCAGCGCTTACAGAAATAGGCCAGGATAACCTGGATAGCATTTCAGTTAGCACGAAGAGCAGTTGCTTCATCCGTAAGCCACGTAGCTGGTTGAACTACTCCGCTGGAGCTTGGAATCAAAAATGATTCTAGTAGGGATCGAAGTCGACCTCCTATTTAATGGAGCGCACGAATGGAGGATTGAATTGGGTCCTTTGGTTGGTGATTGCGAATGGTGCTTGGTCATTAGGCCAAAAAACGTTAGACCGAAGTACGTTAGGCCACAGGTTGTCAACAAATATTCTGAGAGATCAAAAACAAAACTTGCACCACAATTTATTAAGGAAATCAGAATATTGGCTTCTGAACCAGTCGGCCTAATGAACTTCGGCCTAATGATCCATTACCTGAATTGTGGAAGCAAGCGATTCGTTGATTGACTGTAGATATATGGACAGTTCACTGTCAAATCCTTGGTAAGTTGTCCGAATAAATCTTCTGGAGCTCCTAAGTATCCGTGCGATGAACCTTCGGATAGCTTGCACAACTTTGTGGTCCAAGTAACACACTTGTCACAGGAGAGTCACGGTGGCATAGGTTTTTGTTGCGCAAAAGTGATCCGGCAGTCAAAGAGTGCAGCCGCAAGAATCTAGGAAGCCGACCTGGTCATTTTGCTTTTTAAAAACCTTCCGGTTGCGTCTTAGTGGCAGCATTTGATTCATCCCTGAGGAAGAGTTGAGTATGGAGGTCGTCAGGCAACGCATATTTTTGGAGGTGCTGAAGCGACTGAACGTCACGAGGTCTCGGGCGAGGTCAAGTCAAGGCAGTATTTTCCAGAGATAAAAATCGGTAGTCAACGAAGTATCAAGGCAAAATGGCACAAGTGCGATATGCAAGAACATTTGAAGAAAGGTTGTTGACAGATAGGCGGTGATGCTAATTCAGTAGAGGCGGTAAGTTTTTTAGCAAGTCGTAAGACAGAGAAACCACGGACCAAACGATGATGTTGCTGTAATTTCGGAAATATTCGTCAAATATTAAAAATTATGTCAAACTGGGGCGACCGATTTGTGGCAACGGAGACTCGGACACTTAAGGTAACAACGATTGAAATCGATTGTAAGTAATAACCTTGCAAATGTTGTTCATTTATTGTATGACGAACAAGTTTTGAGCAAAAGGGAAGTATTGCAGATTTCACCCTAAATTGGACTATCACATATTCTTAGTACGCCTGAAAAATTTGATAAAAGTGCACATTTGCCTCGGATCAACTCGACGTCTTCGGTGCGTTTATTCCTTGTATATGCCTCGGGTGGGCTCGGGTTCAGTTTGGCTTCTTATTTCGCAGAAACACTTTCTGTTCTGTGGTTTAGTTGGTTAATGCGCCGGTCGAACGAATAAGGAGTCGTGGGATTGAATCCCACCAGAACACGTTTTTTTCACAAATTAATCTCTCAATTTGTCAATTGGCAACAATATGTGCCTTCTAATTAATTACAAGTTTTTCCGTAAGGTATAAATGCTTTTTGGATTCTGGATCTCAAGAAGCACTAATTGTGATAAAGTGGTGTTATGAATCTCAGAGGTTTCCAAAATGGAGTCACGGGCCACGCTAATGTCTCAATAGCCGAAAGTCCTAGAAGTCCTCAGGGAACACTTCTTACAATAAAGGGGTGTTACAAAGCAAAATGGTTCCCAAGCTGGGGCAACAGTCTATTTGGTGTATAGTAAACTACTATGGGTCTGTCAATTTCTCGAGAAATTGACATTTGTAAGGTGCTACGGTCAACCTTACCATAATCGGTCAGCCGAGGACCGACCCGTCGAGAGTCCGACTGCACACTAATTGTCATACCAATAAGTGATTTGGAGGCAGTGCCCGAAGCTCTCGACAATTAAAAATAACTTCCTCTCCCGCTTTGACATACATGTGCACAACAGTGTATGTGTTAGATGTTCATCTAATCCCATCCGAAGGAGGTTTGGATTGTGACAAGAAGATAACCATGTGCGACTGTGGAATCGAGTTCAGTTCTAGGCCTGCTGGCGACGGAGATAGTCGAGTGACTCCGTAGCTTGAAGGAATAGAAGCGCCCGTCTAGCGAATTGGGAGTCGTGAGTTCGAGTCTCACCGGAGTACGTGGATTTCTTTTCATAATTCAAATCTCAATTTGTTCATCAAGCACATGTTCTGTTGTGCACATGGATGTCAAAGCAATTTCAACAGTGTACTATGGGTCTGTTCATAAACCACGTACATCAAATTTGGACCATTCAGAAGCCCCTCGTCCCTCTGAAACGCCCATGAAAGCTCTTGACATCTCCCTCAAACCCCCTGAAGCTCTGAAACGCCCGTGAGATCCCCTGAATCCTTCTGAAATGACTCCGCTTGACTCTCCTGAGAACCTTTGCAACGCTGGGCGCAGCATCCTTCTTGAAATGTTTCTGGAATCCTCCGGGAACTCCTCCTGGACCCCTCTTGTAATCCCCCTGGAGTCCTATGAGGAACCCAGAAACTCCCGAGAACCTCTGAAACGCCTAGGAAAACCCTGGTGTCTCTGTTGACCCCCTGAAACGCCCCTGCGACCCTCTGGAATCCCTTCATTGATTAACTATTACATCAAACGTAACGTTCCACCTGGTCCGCCCATCGTACTCTCCGCGCTTCACGCCTTTTTGTGCCAGCGAACACCAACTTTGCAGGGATGTTATCTGGCATTCTTGCAACATGCCCTGCACACCGTTGGCTTTGGCCAATTTCTGGACGCTGGGTTCGTCGTAAAATGCAGCGAGCTCGTGATTCATCCTTCTCCGCCACATACCGTTCTCTTGCACACCGTCGAAGATCGTCCTTAGCACGCGTCGCTCGAAAACTCTGAGTGCTTGCAGGTCCTCCTCTAATATAGTCTCAGTGAGAAAGTTCTGAAGAAATACCAGGGAAAACTTCTTTAGAAACGCTTGGTGGAATTCCAAGGGAATTTATTGAGAGACTTTAGAAGAGTTCCTGAAAAAATCCTGCAGTTCATGTAGGATTTTCTTAACAAAATCCTTGAGGTATCCGAGAAATCTGCTGGTAAATTACCAATGGTATGGCTGCTGAAATTCTTAGGAAATATTAATGGAGAAATGTTTGAATTCCTTGATAAAAAATATAAAGGTATCCGTGTAGGAAAAGCTGTAGGTATTTCCGGGAGAATATTCGGAGGTATACTACTGGAACTTCCGAATAAATCTCTTTATGAATTTCTGCCGGAATTTCCAGAGACGTTTCAGATGGAATACATGGAAAACTTCCCAAGCGAATTTATGGGGAAATTTCCGAAGAAATTCTGCAGGGCATATCTGAAGAAAGCCTGGGAAACTTTTTTAAAGATTCTCTGAAAGAATTTTTGAAAGAATACCGCTAGTCGGGGTGACATTGGGCCTGGGGGTAGCTTTGGGCCAAAAATCAAGAAAGATGTTTCGCTCAAAATACTAATATTCATTAAAGTGATTGTCTTAAAATGGATAGTAAATGGTAAATATAACTTGCGTTGACCATCCGATGTAGAAAAAAGTCACATTTTGTTAATTTTCCATTCAAAAACCATGATGTGAATTTTGTGGTTGGGCGTACTGTACAATATTGTTGTTTTAAAAAGCCCAGTATGAAAAAGCCGAACATCGAACATGTAATGAATTGCTGTTTTCTAGATGTAATTAGCAGTTGTTTTGAAAAATAATATGAGTTTTCTTGGTTTTGTAAGCTATTTTGCATGAAAAACTTATTTATTTGGGCTGTAGTGCAAATGATTTATTTTGGGGGTTACTTTGGGCCATGTAAAAGCAATGCAATCAATGGGAGAACCCTACACATGTGAATTAAAACTACTGAGAGTGTTTACGTTATTCTATACATAATGCGGTGTAGTTTTAGAGAATGTAACATCCATGCAAAATTGAAAAAGCACGCATATCAATTCCTAGAAAGAAGAAAAAGAAATAATACTTCCGTCATTTGAGAATGCAAGTTGGAGTTATATTCAAGGGATAGCGGATATTTTGTAGAGGATCGTTGATCTTTGACAATGAATGTGGTCAAACTTTCACTTTTATTTGTCAGTGGTGTTATTTTAAAGTGACTAGACACTGATAGGTTGTGCACAAGCATCTATATATTCACTAGTTTTGGTTTTCAAGCAATATTTTCTAACATTGAACTATTTTGTTTGAATTTCAGTGTTTGGCCCAATGTCACCCCTTAGAAGGGATGAAATTGGGCCAATTTCAATTACGCTATATTATTTTCAAAATAAAAGTTGAAGCATTTATACTTTAAACAATCCTAAACCACATAACAATGAACGTGTCTACCGAATTCAACATTGATTTGGAGTTAAAATATTGTTGTAACGACCTAGAAAGGGATGGACTATGCAATTTTGGCCCAATGACACCCCCACTGATGGTACTTGAAAGATTTAATGAATGAATTCCTGAAGTAATTTCTGAGTTTATCCATAGTGCCATATTGGAAGGTATCCCTAGAAGACTTTCTAGAGGCATCTCTGGAGGAATTCCTGGGAAAAAAGAAAACTTTTACATTTTTCTAATAAATCTCTCAAACAATATCTCAAGAACCTCTGGAAATTATTTTTGAAGGCAACTACCCCAGAAATTTTATAGCTTTCCTTAAAAATTGCTCCATGGATTTTTCAGAAAATTGTTTTGGAAAATAAAAAAAAATATGAATGCTTTCAGAAATTTTGCAAAAGATTTCTTTACAAGCTATTTCAATGTTGTAAAGAAACCCTTTGCTAAATTTCTGAAAGAATTCACTTTTTTTTTTATTTTCTCAAAGAATTTTCTGAAAAATCCATGGAGCAATTTCTAAGGAAAGTTATGGAATTCCTGGAGCAGTTTTATGTAGCAATGCATGGATGATTTATACAAGAATCCCTGCAGATTTTTTCTGAAGAAATCAATGGAAAACTTTTTGAAGATATCCATGAATGGTTTTCTAAATGGTGGGATCTCTCGAAGAATTTCTGAAGGAATTCCTAAAGGAATGCTGATGTAATTCATGGAGAAATTTCTGAAGCAATCTGGCAAGGATTTCTATAATGAACCTTTTGAGTGACTTCTTGAAGACATTTCAAGACGAATTTCTGAAAGAGTGTCATGATTTTTTTTTTTATTATTCGGTGGAATTTCTGGTAAATTGCACGTATGAGATCACAACAAAAAAACGAGAGTTTGGTGAAATTTCCAAAAGATTGCATGAATCAATTTTGGAATCAATTCATCGTAGGTTTTTCAAAGCAGTCTATTGAGAAATACCTGAAGGAAACTCTTGAATTCATCGAGAAATTTGTTTTCAGAAAATTGCTCCACAAATTGCCAACAAAATTCTTGAAAAATATCTTTGAAAAGTTTCAGAAAGTATTGAGGTGTTTTTTATTCGGAATTACTTTTCAGATATTCTATAATTGGGTTTTTAGATTGGCTTCTTTAGCGGTGTTCAGATAATTCCATATTCTGAATCTGCATATCAAACTGAGCCGAAATCCAAATTTTCATGAATTTTGGTGCCCGGGAATCTATTTTAAAATCAGTTTGAAGTTTGTATGGGAGCGATTTATCGAATCACCCCTTGTTGCATTTTGTACTGGGCGAAGCTGTCAAACAGTTGCCCAGCTGTCAAAAGGTGGTTTCAAAAAATATCTTTGAAATGGATTTTAGACACCAAAATAATGTTCTAAAAATCTGAAAAAAAATGGCTCAAAATAAGGTGCTCTTTTGTATAATAATGATCTAAAAATATGAAAAAGTGGCTCAAAAAAAGGTGCTCTTTTGTATAAAATAAAAATATCAGTACATTTTTCAAAATTTAAAAACCCAATTAAGAAAAATTCAATGATTTTTTTTTATTTTTAAACAAAAGAGCACCTTTTTCTGAGCCGCTATGATTTTTTTTCAGATTTTTAGAACTTTATTTTGATATGTAAAATCATTTTCAAAGAGAGTTTTTGAAATCACCTTTTGACAGATGGGCAACTGCTTGACAGCTCCGCTCAGTACAAAATGCGACGAGAGGTGTTTCGCCAAATCGCGCTCATACAAATTTCACATTGATTTTTAAATAGGTTCCCGGGCACCAAAATTGATGAAAATTTAGATTTCGGCTTAGTTTGGCATGCAGATTCAGCATATGGAATTATCTCAACACCAGTAAAGAAGCCAATTGTTTGAGAAATTTTTGATTTAATACCTTGAGGAATTCCTGAAGATATTCATTGAGAAGTACTTGAGGACATCCTAAAGTTTTTTTTGGTAGCTGTGTTGGATGGATTTTTGGAAGAAATCCTCTGAAAAGTCTTATTTTTCCTGTCCCTAAAAATAATAAATCTGGATTTTTTGTGAGAAAAATTTTGGAGATTTTTTGGGGAAATTTCTTGAAACTTTTTTTTTTCCTCCCCTGTTGGGGAAATTAAGCCACGGCGTCTTGAAACTACTTCTGACCGAATTTCTGAATGATCTCTTGCATCAGTACACCGGTTGGCACCGTAGAGTCCTTCAAGAATTTTCTCTAGGAGCCTTAATTGTTTATGTGTACAAATATTTATGGATAAGTTTCTGAAGCAATCGAAGTGAAAGTTTCTTAAATAATTATTTGCAAAATTTGCAATCAGAATATGAGTTGCCAAAAAAAATCCCTGAAGAAAATTATGATGAGAATTTTTCAAAGGGATCCCTGGAAGAATTTTTATAGAAAATATTGGATAATTCCTGATAATATATTTATAATAAATTATCGCTCGAATGATTTTTTAAAAGAATTCGTGAAGAAACTCCTGCTGGAAATCATAAAGTTATTCATAGAGAAATTTCCATGAGTATCGCTGGAACAATTTCTAAAAGACTTTAAAAAAGGAAAAAATATGAAAGAATCGGCAAATGAGTTGCTCATGTTTTTTTTTTGAAAATTGTGCATTTGCTGCTTGGTATTCTTGCAGAAATTTTTCCAGGGATTATTTTAGGTGGTATAACATATTTTTAAATAAATTATAGTTGATTTTCTGAATATCTACACGAATTTGTAAATCAATCCAGCGAGAAGTTTTTATAAAGCATTCTGGGAGATATTGTAGAAGATTCTTTTTGGATGAATTTCTTAAACATTTTTCTAGAAAGTGTGGTATTTGTTTTAGTCTGAAAATAAAAAAAAATCAAGGAAACATTATTCATACAAAGTGTTTTGAATGTGTTTTTTTTGTGAAATTTCTGTAAAAAAATCCTACAGTCCCTAAATCCGCAGATTTATCAATCAAATAGGCAATTGTATTACACCTACAAGAAGAGGAAAAAGTTCAATATGCAATAAAAGAGTGTTTTTAGGTAAAATCTTAGAAAATTGACAAGGGTAGTTTTTTTTTAATTCGTGATTAGGCAAACATGGGATGAAGCCGCATAGGCGATGTCCTTGCATTTCGGAGGGCATGGGGTTTTTCTTTTAATCATCACCTTTTTTTTTCGAAGATACTCAGTGAACATCTTGGATGCCACTAGGGATGCCAGATGATTTAAAAAAAATCTGTATAACTCTTTTCAATCATATGTTTCCCATAAAAAATTTATATAAGTGAACGGATAACTGACACTGAGGAAGATTATAAGTGGTAATCGAAATACGCGTATCTGTCAAACGATAAGCATAAACGGGTGGAATTAAAAATTACAAAACTGTTTACACTTTTGACAGTTAAATTTTGACTAAAGTGTACAGGGCAAACAAAAATATTTGCCACTTTCGAAAAACGAATATGGACAAACAGATCCAAAAAACCTGCCAACATTTTCTGTCAAAAATCGTCAAATATTTGGCATCTTAGCCAACAATGTATCAGCACTTTTACTGTTGCCCTTTTACATCATCTAGTGTTGGGAGCTGTACAGCTTGTTCATAGTCACCTATGCTGAACCTGAACGCGATGGATTTCCCGGGCAGAGGTCAAGTACTGACGATCAAACGTGCTATTGGTTTGATTTATATAAGAGGTAAAAGTACTGAAAATAATAGCAAAAAATGTTCCTAGGACGTCTGACCAATTGCAAAATTTGCTATTTGAAGATCAACCGAATAACTCGCTGCTATTGGTTAGCTCTCAAAAGAGCTAAATTTGTTATGATAATGTTGGTCGAGAAGTAAATTTTAGCTATTATTTCCAGTAATTTAACCTTTTATAGCAAACAAACCAATATCACTTTTCGATCTCCATATCAAAATATGCTTTTATCGAGTTTTTTTTCTTCTGCTCGGGTTCTCTCCATTCAACAAAGTCTCGAAGTCCTCCCATCTGGTAGATACAATAGTTTTACCTGTCAACAAGTTTCCAGCTGTCTTTCTCTGCAGGCTGTTGACAGTTTCGTAAATTGTCTGCATATCGTTTTGTTTCACACTGTTTTGTGCCTAAGTAAATATATCCACCTCGTACTACTTCTTTCGGCTGTGGAATCTTTTCGCGGTAGATCTTACTTCTTCGTATACCGCTCAAAAACGAAGTTCATATTCATGCTATTGCAACCTGACAATTACGACATCCATTGTTTTTGTTACTTTTGTTATTTGTTACTAGTGTTTTGAGTTTGTATAATTAGAATTGTAGCACTGTGCCAAACATTAGAAGCAGTTTACACGTCTTCTTTTTTTTTAAATTATGAAGATCTACTTGTCATATGGAATTGTGAAAATACTTAAACTATGATTTTTACAAAGTTGCAAATATAATAATGTATGGAAATCAAGATTCCGTAAAAAGAATCTTTCAGTGTACAGTAGTGTACTCGACAGCACTCGATGTTGATGACGAAAACATTGTGCCGTCTATCCTTCTGTAGGCAAAGGAGACCAGTCCAAACCAAACCAAGTGAAAATAGGCTTCTTGTCGAACCGAGCCGCCCGTTCGGCAATGCAATTCCGAAAACAAGATGCAGCTGCCGTCGTCGTTGCTGTCCTGGTTCTAGCTCTGGCAGCACCGGTAATACCGTTCTTCAGAACGACGTTGAGAACGGGAAAGTTTTGCCTTGCGGTTTTGTTCCAGCAGGCCTGCTGCTGCTGTTGATGCTGCTGGTTCCTGGAGGTGCTTCTTTTTTTCGCATCACTTCCGCAGTGCAACGCATACATATTTATGAAAAGTTGAGAGAACTCGGGCTTTCGGGCTGTAGCAGGAGGCACCACCATTATAGAGCTGCTGAGCCTTCTGCTGGAATTTGGGAAAGTTGTTAGCTGGAGAAGTTGGCTGGTTGGTTGGAATGGTTGGCTCTGTGCGGTGGTGGCATCCTGCCAGCCAGGGAACCCGAGAGTGTACCTGGTGAGGCTTGGTCGTTCTGAAGTGGCGACCTTGATGTAGTGACGGTTCCTACCGAATGGTGGAGTTTTTTATGTGATTGTGTGTGTATGTGGAGAAATAAGGTTTTTGTAAAGGTACTTTTATGATGTTGAATAGAGGAGCAAGTTTCTGCGAGATGAACATTGCTTAACTTTTCGTGAGCACATGTTGTGCAATCAATGTATGGTAGAGGAGTAAATAATGTTGTGTTTGCTATTTGGTTTAGCCCACTTTGTTCTGAATTAAACAGCGTGTTCTGCATGCAAATAGAGGTTGATTTTTTTTGGGTTATGGATTTGTGTTGAAAATCACCAATTTAAGGAAAATTTGCGAGGGATCAACGTAGCATTTTCTGAAAACCTCTAAGGGTTATCTGAAATTTCCGAAATTCCTGGAGGAATACCTGATGAAACTTCTTGGGAAATCAGTGGTGGCGTTTTTGAAAGAATCTATAGAAATATTTTTTTAGTAGAAATCAGAGATGACTTTCTTTAGAATTTCAGGACAAATCCGTAGACGTATTTCTGAAGGAATCCCTTCAGGTATACCTGGAGTTACAAATCAATAAACCTCCAAACAAATTCCTGTAGAATTTCCAAGAGAAAATTGTTGAAATACTGATCTTTTATCGATTTTTCGAATCTTTTCAGCAGAATTCTTTCTTCGTTTGAATGTAATGACTAATTGTACCTTTTAACGCTTTTAAGGATAAACTTCTGAGAATACAAATATGGCTGCAACAATGGCCGACTTGGACCCCTACTCACGTTTTCAAGAGCACCAATCCTAAAAATTAGTAAACAAATGCCCTCGTTTTGGAAAAGCTGCCTCTTTTTGCAAGCGAGCAAAGCCAGGATAAACACCTGCGGCTTGGTTCGATGCTTCGTTCGTCAGATTTGTGCCTCTAAAGTTTGTTTGCAAAATTGCAATGGGATTTCTTGATGTTTCACCTTAACTCTGCTCTTTATTGTTTATCCTTTGACATATACATATATTTTGACTACCACTTGCAGCTTTTCCCAGTGTCAGTGATCCTCAAATTCTCTAAAATTTTATAGGGGAAAAACCTGGAGGAATTTCTAAGAAAATATATAAATGATTACCCGGAGGTATTCTTAAAGAAATCTCTGTATGAGTTTCTGCTGGAATTCCTTGAAGAATGCCTACTGGACCCATTGAAAAAACCTGTAAGAATCTCCCTGGAGGAATTCCTGAAGAAATTTCTGAAGACATACTTTCGAGTATTCCCTATGGGGAAATTTCATTAAGAATACCTGGAGGAGTTCATAAAGTAAGGTACCCCGGGGCAAGTGGGACCTAAAAAAGTGCTAGTTTGATTTTGTCATGCCCAAAAATTCTAAACATAAATAATTTTATAATTTAAATGGTCGTAAAAGACAATATTGGTATATTTCTTCATATTAACGAGCATTAAAACTGTTTTAAATTTTTTAAATTCGATTTATCATGCATATAAAGAAAAGTGTAGCAGATCTTCAATTACTCCGTTTCACGGGGCAAGTGGGACCTAATCGGAATGTTTGTACATATGGCCTAATATAGTTGCTGCTTGTAAGGTACCGTAAGTATAAATATGTCATACGGATAACTACATTCAGAGATTTGTGTTGGAAGAGTTTTGTGGCACCGTGCATAAATTACGTAACACATATAATAACGAATTACTGAGAGAAAAAGTTGATTTAACTCTAGCAGCTCGTGCAAAGCCAATTGATTTTTTTACACAAAAAGTTCCATAAAGTTAAATGACGCAAGATTTTAAAACTTGCTTTTCATATTACACAGTTGACAAATCTCACCAAAAGGTTTTTGAAGATTGACAGATGTTATGTTTTTTCTATGATAATGGTACGATCATTAAATAAAGATTATATAAATAGTGTAAATTGTATAGGACGTTTTCCTTTTTTTTTTTACTTTTTGGACGATTCCTTAACACTCAGAAAAACTCATTTTGCAGCGAATAATGAAAAAAATAATAGAATAATAGACGAAAATGTGAAAAGTAGATTGTATCGAAAAAAAATATGCTTAACCCAAGATTTCATTGTTTTCAACAATAGCTTCGTCATCAAAATAGAAGTAACTAAGTATAATTCAATGATTGATTACTTAAGACGCCGATTTTTACTTCACTTTTGTGTAAATTTCGACTAAAGCTGAAGAAAGCGAGATCAAATTATGAAATTGTGTTTGTTCACCCTCATAGGTCTCACTTGCCCCAGATGCTGAAATACACTGGGGTAAGTGAGAGCAGTTAACTAAACGTAATAAATTAAAATAAATTACAGTTTTTTCGCTTTAAATAATTTGAAAGCACTCCAAATATTATTCTGAAACCGGAAAAAGTTTGGTTTTATTTGTTATTCTATTTTTAAACGACGAATGTAGTAGAGTACATTAATCTCACTTAGTGAATTGAAAATTATATATGAACAACAATAACTTATATGGTCTCTTTATGGTGGAAACAATAACTATTTTCATATTCAAAGTATCTGTTGGTGTGGTACCTATGTTTTCCACGAAGAACGTTTGCCTCAAAAATAGATAATATTAAAAATAATTGCTATAGGTCTCACTTGCCCCAGATTCTCACTTGCCCCGGGGTACCTTAACGCTTAAATTTTTTTTTTGAAGAAACTTCTGGAGGAATTTTTGAGAAAAATGTTTGGAACAATTTCCGAAGGATTTTCTGGAAGATTTTCCAAAAAAAATGACCTGTAGAATTTTTAAGGAAATCTCTGACGAACATTGAAGGAATTCCTGTAAAGAATTTTGAAGAAATCTAGAAGTTTTTCCGAAGAAATCTGTTTAATCTTTGTCGCACATTAGTGCTATTATGAAAGAAAACTCGATTTCAATTTTAAAAGGAAACTCATTTAGATTTTTTTGATGATTTGTTTTATTTTATTTCTTCGGCTAGTATTTTGGATCAGGGGATTCCCTTGGGAACTTTTTCGAAAATTTCTTCTAAAATTATGTTGGCCTTCAAAGCACTCATTAAACCTTCCTTCGGAAATTCATTTCATCTGGCAACTTTTTTAAGAATTTATTCATAAATGCTTTGGAGATGCCTTGACCATTTTTCTGATGTTATTTGGCAATTTATTTGAAATTCTTTTTAATTATTGTATTGTTTTGGAAATTGCTCTGGAAATCACTTCGATAATTCTCTTTGCAAATTATTGGTTTTTATTTTTGCAATTTCTTTCAACACAAACTTCCTATAACTACTATAACGGAAATTCATTCCAAAATCTCTTCGAAATTAATTTGATTTTTACTTTTATAGTTTCTTCCGGCATTCTTTTTGTTTATTTCTTTCTGCAATTTTGTTCTCAAATCCATTGTTAAAATCTCTGGTATTTCCTTTTCTTATATTATTCTCCGATGGATATTAACACAGGACCTTTCTTTAGAATTGAATGGGTTTTTTATGTTTCTTGATGTATTTCATTCGGCAGACATCTTTTGACAACTTATTAGGTATTCATTTTGGAAATTTCTTCAGCAACTCTTTTGCATACTTCTCTGGAACATACACTGGGGTGTCTTTCGTTAATTACTTTGGGATTCTCTTAGGTAATTTTTGGAAAGTACTTCGGTTATTACTATATGGGGCCTTCAACTATTTCTATGCAAACGTTTTCGGAAATGGCTTTGTGATTTTTTTTGGCAATTTTTGTGTATACTTCTCCGATAATTAGCTTGATTTTTGGAATTTGGGTAGTTCAAGATTTCTTTCATAAATTCCGTTGTGAATTCTTGATTTTTTTTTAATTCACAAGAGAGTTTCTAATATAACTTCTTAAGCAATAACAGACGGAATTCCCTTTTGTAAATATTTATTTAATTCCGTGAAAAATTTCCAGAGGATATGAATTTCTGGAAAAAATATAAAATGAATTTTTAGAAGAGTTACTGATGAAATTTTCAAAAATTTGCCAAAGTAATTTACGAACGAATTGACTTTGGATTTTCCAAAGTACCTGATGAATGAATTTCAAAGAAACTATTGGAAGAGTTCCAAACGTAATTTTCAAATAAATTTCTTTAAACTGTATTCCCGGTGAAACTTACCGAAATGGCTGAAGCAAACCCCGTTGGAGTTGCCGTATTAATTTCCAGAGCAATTGCCTAAAGAATTTCTAGGAGTGATGCTGTAGGCATTTTAAAAAATAATAACCTGAATCAATTTCAAACATAATGGCAGAGAAAATTTCCTAAGCAGTTACCGAACGAAATTCCAAAGGAATTGCCGAAACATTTTTCAAAAAAAAAAGCACAAGAATCCCCAAACAAAAAATCTTTGAGGAATTCAAAAAAAAATCGCAAAAGCTAACAGGAAATGCCGAATGAAATACCTAATCGATCGCCGTATGAATTGGCGAGGATTTTTTTTAATTGTGTTTTCCAAACGAATTGTCAAAAAAATAAAAAAAAGCACCAAAAGTTTCCAATGAAATTTCCGTAGTAGAAGTTTCTGAAGCAATTCACAAAGCCATCGCCTACAAGGATTCATAAAAGAAATTTCCGAAAGAAGTGCCCAAGAATTTCTCAAATTGCTGCAGAAATGAAAAAATAAAAAAACTATTTCGGAATTCCTAAATATAATGCAGAATTCAGTACAAAAATGTTTATGGAATTGCCGAAGAGAATTTCCTGTGACATTCTTTCGAGCATTTCCAATAAAATCTCTGGAAAAAATCCAACAGGAATCCCTGGACAAATTTGAGTACCGCTTGATATTTTTTTTGAAGAAATTTCTGGAAAAGTCATTGGAAGTATTTATGGAGGAGTTTTTGGAAGATTTTCTAAGAAAATAAAGCCTGGAATTCTATGAAAAAAGTAACCGAAAACTTTTTGGAAGAATTCCCTGCTCTGAAGAAATAGGTGCAATAATTGTTTGATGATTTTATTCTGGAATTCCTGGAGCAGTTTTAAAAGGTATCCGTCCATAGATTTCTGAAAACTTTGAGTTAATAGCAATTGACGATTTCATGAATCAATTTTGTAAAGTACTCAAGGGTAGTTTGAGAAATTTGAGCAGTATTTTGAAAAATTTCTGAAGGAAATTTTAAAGGAATCTCTGAAACAATCCTTGAAAGAGTTCCCTGGAATCACTGGAAGGAATCATGGTATGAACTTCTGAGTAATTGAAAAATAAAACAGTGAAGGATTTTTTTTAAAAGAATTGCTGAAAACATTTGTGAAATAAGCATTGGAGAAATAGCTGAATGGGATTTGTATTTATGATTTCCCGAAGGAAATTTTGATGAATCTGGAGTTATTTTTGAAGGTATATCTAGAAGACTTTCCGAGAGAATCTCTGGAGGGATTTCTTTGCTTGATCATGCTTTAGGATAATTTATGTAGGAAATTTTGGAAAATGGCAGAAGAAATTTAAGGAGAAATATCAATTAATGCAAGATTTACTTATTAAATTCACGGAGGTATTTTTAAACTAATCCGTAAAATATTCTCGAAAACAAAATCCCCGGAAATTCAGAAGTAATAAAGGGAAGATTATTCAAAAGAGATCGGTTAGATATATTTGAAGGAATCATAAAGGAATCCCAGAAATTTTTAGAGAAATCACTAGATGACCTTCTGGAGCAAAATTTGAAGAAATCAACCAATATTCTGAAGAAATTCGTTATTTAAAATTTTAGAGAAAAGTTTCTGATTGGATTCCTGAAGCAATCATAGACCAAACTATTGCTGATTATTTTCGAATAATTACTGGAGACCTTTTTAACAAAATTCCGGGAAAAAAGTTTTACTATTCGTTGGAAGGTTTTTCAGTTGGAATCGGTAAAAAGTAACGGGAACTCAAATCTTAAAACAAAAAGAGTATCTGCTGGAATTGCTTATGGAAATATTCCATGATTTTCTCAAGAAACTCCTGAAGGGATTCTTTTGAAAAATCTTTCAAGAACTCATCTGGAAATTCCTTTGAAACTGTTTCAGGAATTCCTCTGGAGTTCCCAGAATAAACTTCTGGAATATTAACCTAGAAGAAATTGCGGAAGAATTTCTAGAAAAACTTCTGGAAGAACTACTAGAGGAATTTATGAAATGCTTTCGAAAATATTTTGGAGGATTTTCCTGGATGAAATTTCTAAATTTCGTTCTGTGTCTGTTATTTTTTGCCTTTCTCGTACACCAAGGTGTACCGAAAGGCTATATGTTCACTCCAAAAACGAAAATTTGATAGAGCCCCCGGAGGGGTCAAGTGTTATATACCAATCGACTCAGGTCGACGAGTTGAGATGATGTCTGTGTGTATGTGTGTGTGTGTGTGTGTGTGTGTGTGTGTGTGTGTGTGTGTGTGTGTGTGTGTGTGTGTGTGTGTGTGTGTGTGTGTGTGTGTGTGTGTGTGTGTGTGTGTGTGTGTGTGTGTGTGTGTGTGTGTGTGTGTGTGTGTGTGTGTGTGTGTGTGTGTGTGTGTGTGTGTGTGTGTGTGTGTGTGTGTGTGTGTGTGTGTGTGTGTGTGTGTGTGTGTGTGTGTGTGTGTGTGTGTGTGTGTGTGTGTGTGTGTGTGTGTGTATGTGTGTGTGTGTGTATGTGTACAAAAAGGTCACCTCATTTTTAGATAGTAAATATGAACCGATTTCATTCGACGGGGTACATTGTCCCATTGTTTCCTATTGAAAATGGTTCAGATCGGTCCAGCCGTTCCGGAGTTATGGCCATTTAGGTGTTCCGGACCGGTACCCCAGGAAGGGGCCAGATATGAAAATGCAACAAACTCATGCATGCGACCCATCAAACCACGGCATTTTCGATTATATGATGAACGGGAAGTAGGAATATAGTCTCTGACTATATCTGAACCGGTAGTGTTCCGGAACCTGTTCCGGGTGTCCCGCCGGAAGTGGCCAAATAAGAAAGTGAACATAACCCATGCATGCGACACGTCAAATAGCGGCTTTTTCGATAACCAGTTGAATATTAAGCAGGAAAATAAATTCAGACCATGTTTGAACCGGTAGTGTTCCGGAACCGATTCCGGATGTCCTGCCGGAAGTGGCCAATTAAAAAAGTGAACCAATCCCAGGCATGCGACACATCAAAGAGCGGCTTTTCCGATAACCATATGAACGGTAAGCAGGAAAATAGTTTCAAACCTCGATTGAACCGGTAGTGTTCCGAAATCGGTTCCGGATGTCCTGCCGGAAGTGGCCAATTAAGAAAGTGTACCAGGCATGCGACACATCAAAGAGCGGCTTTTTCGATAATCAGATGAACGGTGAGCAGGAAAAAAGACCAATTAAAAAACTAAACCAAACCCATGCATGCGAAACATCAAACATCAAAAATGTTCGTTAACCAGATAAACGGGCAGCAAGAAAATAGGGGATGTGTGCCATCAGTAATCTCACGCTCCCTTTTTCATCCTATTCGAAAACAAGCGATTACGGCACCGATTGATTCCGTTCTTTTTGTTTTCGTGGGTGCTCACTTCTAACAAAAAATACAAAAATAAGAAACAAAACAAACAGCGCTTCAATCCTTTGTTTTTCGTAGGATGAAAATGGGAGCCACATGCTTAATGAGGGAACCAGTACCCTAGTTTCTGACCACACTTAAGATTGCCGGCAGTGTTGCAGAATCAAGATTGGATCTTGATCTTGATGTAATTGCTGATATTACGCAGGTGAACAAAATCGATGCAAGCGATTAATATGTGTAAAAAAACAAAATCTTGATAAAAAATTTAAGCGATCTTGTCAAATTACATCATTTTAGGTTCCTGAGGCGTCATTATACAGGCGTCATTATCAACGTTGTATGGAAAAATGTAAGTTTTATAGCACCAATCCCCTTTTGCGTCTGAAATCACTGCGAACAATTTTGATGCAACTGGTTGAGTCCTCGCGCTCTTTAACACGGTTGAAATTTGAATGGGCTTTAATAGGGGAAATTTTGCTTGCTTGCATTTTTGTTTTGTCAAATTTTACATGAATCTTATAACTAATGATAATGAAATATAGGCTATAGTGCGCAGAAAAAAAATTGCCGAAATGTCTTAATAATGATCGGCATCCAGTGCTAGTGAAGGTGGTCAAGCAGGTGGTGATATTTTTCAGCTCGGCCTATACGTTTAACATAGCGACGAAATATATGCCATCAATAAGTTTCCAAATTCAATTATGGCTTTGATAAAATTCTTGCTTTTCTGAATAAGACTGACACAAATTTCGATTTTAGTGCAGAGGGGTCCCCCCTTGGAAATTTTGGCGGAATTCAACATTTTGAAGAAGTGCACAAATAAATAAACCAATATTTTTTCAATTTTAAAGTGAAATTAGAGTCTTCCAGAAGTTTTTTTTTATCAAAACCGAAGAGATAAGGCGAAACTGGAAGCATTTCCTCATTTTTTGGTTTTTGATTTTTTATTAAATAACGAAGCAATATATTCAAAATCGGGTTTCGTGCGCATGTAGAGTGTGAATCAGGGTATCTCCTGATTTTTTTACGCGGCATAAAATGCTTTTCGTTTTTGCAATCGTAAATCGTATGAAAACTTAAAATGGCTGGCGCTAAAATATATTTTCTCCGATCGATTTTGCACAGTTAATATAGGACCAAAATGGAACTCAAAAAGCGTACAGGAGTAAAACGTCTTTTTGTATCCAACGCTAGTACATATTCGACGAGAAAGGCACTACCACCACTAGGTGGATTAATCTAGGTTTTTATTTTTTGTACACCATGCTTTTCAAATGGGCGCTGGGTACCCGGGTACCCTGTCGGCCACATAAGAGTTTAAGTTATTCAAGGTGTAATTACTAAAAGAATTAAAAGAGAAATTTTCCTAAAATTTCTATGGGCATTTTTTCAAGAACCTTTTCTAAAATTTCACTGAAAATAAACCCGGTATTCTTCCATTTAAGTTTAGTATAAATAGTATCGAGGAATTCCTCTGGAAATTCCTTCAGAAAAAATCGCCTAGGAAAAACCCCTCCTCAAATTCGCCCAGCAATTGGCTTAGAAATTCCTCCAGAGATTCCTTTAAAAGTTCTTGTAAAATTTTTTTTTCTTCTATTTTTTTTATTTCTACATTCTGAAAGAATTTCTTTAGAAAAACGTTCAGGAATTAATTTAAAACTTCTTCATGTTATTCCGCTAGAGAAATTTTCTCTGACCACTTACTCATGAATTCTTTATAGATTTCTCGCATATATTTCTCTTAGACTTCATCAGGAATTCCCCTTTAAATCCCTTCATGAATTCGTCTGAAAATTTGTTAGGATACTCCTCCAAAAGTTCCTCCAGGAATCCCTCTACAGATTGTTTCAAGAATCCCTCCAGAAAACCCTTCTTCAAATTTGCTTAAAAATTCCTTCAGGGATTCCTTTAAAAATTCTTGTGAAATTCTTTTTTTCTTTTGACATTCTAAAAAAAATTCTTTGGAAAAACGTTCACGAATTAATTTAAAACTCCTTCATGTTATTTCAATGGAGAAATTTTCTCTGATCACTAACTCAGGAGTTCTCTTGGACCTCATCAGGGATTTCCCTTTAAATCCCTTCATGAATTCGTCTGGAAATTTGTCGGGAAACTCCTCCAAAAGTTTTTCCATGATTTGTTCTAGAGATTGCTTCAAGAATTCCTCCAGCAATTTCTTCGGCAAATCCTGATGAAACTGATCCAAAAACTTCTCAAAAAGATGCTTTAGGAAATCCTAGATAGATCGCTCTTGCAATTCTTTATAAATTCTCGAAGATTCCTCTAGGAATACCTCAACAAATTCCACCTCAAATTTCTTCAGCAATTCCGTTTGATGTTTATCCATGAGCTTCTCTAATAATTTTTCTGAAAATCTCCTAGATCTTCATAAAGTTTACTAGAAGTTCCTTCCGGAATTATTCTAGAAGTTCTCCATGAATTTCGATCAAGAAAGTCCAGATGGAATAATTGGAATTCCTTGTGGTATTCCTTTAGAAACCTGAAGTTCATAAAAAAAACAGAAATTTCGCTACAGTAAGAATTTCCTCTAAAATTATTCGCAGGAATCAGGTTAGAACTACCTTAAGGATTTTTTCTAGGCAATGTTCTAAGAATTCTTAGGAAATTTTTTAAAAGTTTAGAATTTTAACAATAAATCTTCTAGAAAGTATCCCTTGAGTAATCCATCAAAAATTGCTTTGGGAACTGCTTTTAAAATTCCTGAAGGATTTCTACTTAAGATACTCCAGAACTTTCATTTCTCGAAATATTTCTGCAAAAAAACAGCCTTGACAAATTTCTCAAGCAGTTCTTCACTGAATTCTGCTTGAAACCCCATTATATTTTTTTTTTCAAAAATTCATCAAGAAATTTGTCTTGAAATGCTATCAGAAAATTATCTTAAATATTCTCTAGGACTTCATTTAAAAACTAATCAAATTTTTGGAGTAATAAAAATCTTGAAAAATATCTCTAAAATTCTCGAAAAGTTCAAGTAGGTATTTTTTCGGAATATTTTTTTTTTAATACTTAATTGTCGAGAAATTTCTTGCGAAATTTGTGATTTAATTTCTTACTGGAGGAGTTCCTGAATATATTAATAGAGATATACTTGAAGATTGCCCATAGTTCATCTGGTAGCTATGATTGGGTGGAATTTTTGGGAGAAATGCTCTAAAAAATCTTAGAAATTAGGAATTTCAGGAAAAAATTGGAGAATATCTTGTAAATTTTCTTGAAACTTTCTTTTGACTGAATTTCTGAAAGATCTCTTGCATCAGCATACCGGTTGACACACCGCAGAATCCTTCAAGATATGTATTTAGCCTTGTCTTTGGCAATCTGTTTTCTCAAATGATTTTTTTTTTGTAAAATTTCTGGAGGATTTCCTAGTGGAATTTTGACACAGAAAACCAATTATCGTATAAGATGTTGTATAAGATGATAAAATGGAGGCCATATGCGTGCATGCCTCCATTTAGGCGCACGGAAAATGCAGGCATATCACCTCCACTATCAGATATTAAGAAACATCTTATACGATCACTGGTTGACTGCGGAATGGAGTCCGTGGATAGATTTCCAAAAAAAAAAAACCTTAAATAAAATTCTATACTAATATTCCTATTCTTGGAGTATTAAAAAAAATCCGTAAAGAAGATCCTGTGGAAATTTTTGGGGAACTAATGGAGAATTTACCAAAGATACTCCTTGAAGAATTTGTGCAGAAATTTTTGGAAGATTTTCTGATTATCTCCGGCAAAAATTTCCGGAGAAATCTCTACTGAAATTGAAAAAAGTCATTTGAGTAATTTTCAGCAAACGCATGCAATATTTTCTATCGAATGATATTTCGAAAAAAAAAAACCGCTGAGAAAACCTGTGGGAAATTCTGAAGAAAGTCGTAAAGAAATGTCCGTGGGAATCTCTAGAAAATTTCTCAAAATGTACTTGGGTGATTTTCTGATAAACCCCAGAAGAATTTCTTAAAGAATTGCCGAATTAGATTTTTTTTTAATTTCGTATGGGTTGCTACAAAAACTATTCCAGGGATTCTTTCAGAAATTTGTCTAGAGATCCCTCCTCCTACATTTTTTTTAAATTTCTCTAGAAATTCTTATCAAAATTATTTCAGTGATATGATAAGAAATTCTTCCGGTGAGGGGGTTGCTGAATATTCTCTTGTGGAATTTTTGCAGGAATCCTTTTAAAAATGTTTTTATAAAGGTTTTCTTCGATGGAATTTTTGTATGAATCGCTGGAGGAGTTTCTAAAGTAAATATCCGGATGAATTTTGGAAATTTTTTTGAGAGTAGCCAGGAAAAACTGCTGGAATATTTTCGGAAGGAATAATTGAAAAAAAAAATCAAAAGGAATTTCCTGATAAATCTCTACGGGATTTTAACTAAAATGTTAATAAATATCTTCTGTTAAAAGACAAAACAAAAAAGTATCTGAAGGTATCCTTGGTGAACAAATTCCTGAAAGAATCTCTGAACGATTTGTTTGGAGCTATCGAAGCAAACATTAAAAAAAATCTTTGTGAAAATTCTGAAGGCATCCTAATAGCCCTCGATAAATTCCTCATGCACCTCTTGAAGAAAATTTCATGTAGAATCCTTGGATTACATTTCTATTTATTCGTGAGTTTGAACAAAAGCTATTTCTTAAAATATCATTCGAATACTTTTTGGAGTTCCTGGGAGAGTATTAGGAGGAGTTTCAGGGATGTTTGTTGAATTTCTAAATACATTTTCGATGAACTTTCTAATGGAATACCTGAAGAAACTTTGGAATAATATCTAGAGAAATGTCTGAATGAATCTCAAAGGTTTTTCGTAAAAACAAAAATTGGTATGGTATAGAAATATGAAGTGACGCATGAAAAAAATCTAAAAGTTTTTTTATGTGAAATGCAAGATTTGCTCCAAGAATTCCCGGAAGGATTATCGAAGTAATCCGTGGAAGATTTTCTGAGAAAAAAAAACCAGGAGGATGTTTCTAAAGGGAATTATATTGGGAACAATCAACAGAAGATTATTTAAAGGAGATTTTGGATAAGTTTTTGAAGGGTTCCCAGATTATCTATCTTAATGAAACCATGGAAGAATTACTTAAGAAATCTATGGAAGGTTCTGTGGAATATTTTTTGGAGGACTCAGATGATCATTTGAAGAAAAATTTGGTGGAAACAGGAAATACTGGAGGAATTGGAATAATGCAACCCACGACAGAATCCCTGGAAGAAATCCGTAAGGAAGGTTTTTGATTAGAATCCTTCGACTAATTTCTTCAAAATTATTTGAAGAATTTGAACAATTACTCATGCAGGAATCTTTGAAGCAATCGAAGTGAGTTTATCCTGAAGAGATCTTAGAAAAATATCTGGATGAATTTCTTGTGAATTTTTTTCGAGGCATCTAAGGATACATTTCCAAAAAAAAAAACCCTGAAGAAAAAAATATATTAAACCTTGAAGGATATTTTAAACAAAATCCGTAAGGCAAATCTTATGGGAACTTCTAAGAAATTCGTTAAGAAATTCGTTGAAGTACATAGATGAATTTCTGCACATTTTTTGGAAAATTTTCTGATCAACTTTCGTAGTAATTTTTTTAGGAATCCCTGAAGGAATTAAAAGAACAGTGGACGTATATTTTAAGCATCCCTTAATTTTTTCTGAATGATATGGGGAGAATCGACTTTATTGTGTGCAAATCGGATTTTGACGGCTACGCAGTCTTGTTAAATCAAAACGAGTTGTTATCTAACCCAACGTTTCGATACTTTCGATGGTGTCTAGACCAAAAAAAAAAAACTTGTGTTACAAAAACCGAATATATGTATCAACGTTTACACCACCCAACAGTTAGAATTAGACAAAATCACATTGAATAAAACACGAAAAACGTATCTGTCCGCTGAAGAAGACACCATCCAATGTGTCGAAATGTCGTTTTGGTTTAACAAGACTGCGTAGCCGTCAAAATCCGATAAAAAACTGAAAGATTTTCAGATAAATCCCAAACGAATTTTTGAAACAATCATCCAATGAACTTCTCAAGTACTTTTTTTTTTATCTGGCACGGATTTCTCAAAAAAAAAAAAAAATCCAAGGATCTTCTTAGATTTTTGTTTAGGGATTTTTTTGAAACT
Organism: Aedes albopictus; assembly: GCF_035046485.1. Lineage (NCBI taxonomy): Eukaryota > Metazoa > Arthropoda > Insecta > Diptera > Culicidae > Aedes > Aedes albopictus. The sequence goes on from NC_085136.1 coordinate 99,645,364, forward strand.
TCCTTCAGGAACATTTCTTCAGGGATTTGTTAAGAAATTCTTCTGGGAGTTTGAAAGATTTTTTAATTAATTTGAAGGAATTTCTGATGGAACTCCGTGGACGAATTTCTGAAATAATCCATGTGAGATATGCCAAATTAATATTTTTTTGTGAATTTTTTTGGAAGATTCCCTAAGGGAGTTTCTGAAGTGAATTTTTGGATGGATGCTTTGGATTATTTTGGAAAAAACCCTGGAGAATTTTTGATAGGAATTCTTGGATAAACTTCTACTGGGATCTGCGGACAAATTTCTAAAGGATTTTTATAAAAAGTGTAGAATTTTCCCACATTAACCCTAGTAAGATGTTGGGATCAATTTGATTGAGACAGGCTCGCTTAACATGCACTGCGCGATCATAGTGCGTCAAGCATAACATTTTGTAAGGGTTAATATGAAATAAAAACAAGTTTCTGAAGGAATTACAAGAACCCAGGAATATCTGGAGGAGTTTTTGGGATTTTAGTAGATTTTTGAAAAGAATCTGCGAAAGTTTTTCTAATGAAACTCCTGAATAAATTAACTAATGATATCTAGAGGAATGTCTGAAGGAATCCAAGTTTGCATTTCTCGAAGAATCTCTGGAGGTGTTTTTGAAAAACAATAATCATGGAAACATTGCTGGAGTATCTCATGCGAAGTTTTCTTGAAGTTTTTTGTTGAATTTCTGGAGCATCCCTAGCGAAATTTCTGAACGAGTCCCTGGTAGGAGTCTCACTCACAGTAATTGTTTTACAAGCATTTAAAAACTTTGTTCAAAAAATGAAGAAACTCACAAAAGAACTATTTTTTTCACAAGATTGGAAAAACAAAAATCAAAATATTCCTAAGATTACATGTTATCCTCCATTTTTTTTTTCCTTGTTGGGGACATAATGCCACTGCGACCATTGATTTGATCTATCTATCTATTCTCCATTTGAGATATGGCACAAATGTCCCATATGGAGGGTGACGTGCCTCTGGAACCGGCCTTCTAATACCTGATAAGAGCGGAAGATTTTTTTTTTAATTCTTCCTTAACACAGTGGTTAGTTTGTTTCCATTGCTGCGCCAAACGATGCGATTGGTTCGTGTGGATAGTTCCTGCAAAACCATAACACAGTGCAGATGGTACTGCTGCAGCATGACCCCCGGCATAACAGCTACAAGCGAAGGTGCAGAAAAGAAGAGATTTTATTCTATTATGGAATCCTCGTAACGTTATCGAATTGCAACTACCTGGAAGCATGTGTACTGTGTAGTTTATGGATTTCTCGACAACATCATGAGTATGATATATGCGAATGAAGCAATCCTATTTATCCGGAAACACTCGGGTGCTGCTTTCCTGTTTCTGTCCATAAAATACAACGCTCAGCTCAATTTCTGCTTCACTTACTACACCGAGACATATTCTCCAACGAAAAGAAGAAAAGTCATACTTCAAACAGCAACCAACGCTATGGACGGTAGGCGAGGACTGCATCGTCCTCGTTTTTTTCCAAGAACCGAGAAAGGGTACCGCCTTCGATACAAAGAAGAACCATATGTGTGTACACACACGGACTCTTTGAGTAACGCAAAAGCTCGAACGAGCAGGAAAAGGCAAATTTATTGATATGCAAATTGTACTTCAATCTCAGCATCTGCCTGTTTGGTAGCCCAGATTCCAGCAGGAACGAAGAATGATGGGACCTCTCCCACTGCCCCCATCCTGCGCTGGTACGCATCGTCTCCACCTCCCGTTGACTTCTCAACTCGACAGAATAGACTAGAGTAGACAGCACAACAGCTAAAGGAAATTGCTCCCTGCAGACGTTTCCCTCCTGCATCTTCCACCAGAATTCACCCACCGTAAACCAAGGCACGTTTTCGTTCGGTGCAAAAAATATAAACGGAAATCCTTTCCTTACCAGGGCGCAATCAAAGCTAAAAGAAGCATTCGACTTCTTCGAGGTCTTTTTTTTCTCCCATCCATCCATCAGCTTCCTACATGGACTTTCGATTGATTCATGGAAGCGAACGAGAAATTGATTTTACACACATCAAGGGTCATTCCGGAAGCGGATCGCTGGATTAGATTGTATGCTGGCTGGCGTGCAGGTAAACCTATTTGACCATTCGTGGAGTTTTTATGGTCAGATCCTCAGTGAAGTTTTGCTATCGAAGCAAAAGTCCAATAACAATCGATTGCTTAGCACTTTTACCTACCTTGAATGAAGGATCATTTCAGACTCCCAGAAGGCCAGTGTCCATGTGGACCCCAAATATGGCTTTCTACATTTCATGATTTTTACTAAATAGACCATCAGTTCTTCTTCTTGGTGTAACGTCCTCACTAGGACAAATCTTGCTTCTCAGGATAGTCAATAATGAATATGCTTAAGGAAGTTAAAACAATTTCCTTTACAAAAAGTTCTTGGTCCAACCGAGGGTCAAACCCTCACAGATACAGGGGCCCGTTAGTGTCTTAAGCAAAAGTGTTCTGTAAAGCTGGCAAATTTTGTGTGGAATAGGCTGTCAAAAAAAAAAGATGTTTGAAAAGTCACGGTGCTCAACTCTGAAATGAATGTTTTGCATATTTGTAACTTTTTTGTAAAACATTCCGATTTTCTACAAAAAGCCTTTAGAGGTTTCGCCAGGGCAATATTTAAAAAAAGGTCATTTTTATGAAAATTCTCGAAAAAAAAAAAAGTTTTTCAGCTCCTGATGTTTTTTTCAATATTTTTATATTTTCGAAATATTGCATTTATATTGATGGCAGAACCATTTCAGTGCTGATAAAAATACTATTTTTCGTACACTTTGCATCGAAACTTGCCATTCTGCAAGTTACTTTGAAAATTCCTTCGGCAAATTAAGAAATTCTATAGACAATTTCTCTAGGTAATATTTTTCTTCGTTAATTTTTTGGGAATTCCTTCAGTTTTTCTAATTTTTTTGGCAATTTCTTTGGAAATTTTTGCAGAAATTCCATTAGATGTTGCATCGGCTTTCTTTACAAATTAAATTTAGTAATTCTTTCTGGAACCTTTTATGTCAATTTCTTTGAACGTTTCTTCAGAAATGTCTTGGAATTTATTCTAATATTTTATATTTTTTCGAAATCACCCAGCAATTTTTTTTATGTTTTTTCATTCAATTTATTTTAAACTTTTTCTGAAATTTCTTCTTACATTTCTTGAATAGTTACTTTGAAATTTTCTTTATAAAAGTATTCAACTATCTCTCTCTCTCGTAACGTCCTCATTGGGACAAAGCCTGCATCTCAGCTTAGTGTTCTATGAGCACTTCCACAGTTATTAACTGAGAGCTTCCTCTGCCAATGACCATTTTGCATGCGTATATCGTGTGGCAGGCACGAAGATACTTTATGCCCAAGGAAGTCAAGGAAATTTCCTTTACGAAAAGATCCTGGACCGACCGGGAATCGAACCCGTCACCCCGTATTCAACTATACATTTAGGAATTCCTAATGCTATTTGATTCTACTCTTCTTCAGAATTTCCCTCGGCATATTCTCTTCGGCGGTTTAAAAAAATCCCGACGCATGCTGACGAACCAATGGCTGAAAATCTCTATAATAAAGTTATAATCCATGCGCATTTTTTGTGATTTTTCGGCAATTACTCCCGCAATTTCTATAGCAACTTTTGTATTTTTTTCGGCAATTACTACGAACATTTCTTCAGAAACTTCATTGCTGTATCGGCTTTTATTTTAAGATTTGATTTGAAAATACTTTTTCGAAAATTCTTTGACCTTTCTTTTGAAAGATTCGTCAGAAATGACTTTTTTTTTAATTTTCTCTGATGTTGTTTTGGAAAATTGAAGGATTTATGTTTACTTCCATCGGTAATTCCTACGGTATTTTCTGCTATTTGTTTCTGATGTCCCTTAGGAATTCACGCAGCAAATACACTATAAAAATTTCTGGAAATTTCTTTGGCATTCCTTTTCGGGAATTTACTGCCTAGGTTATTCTTTCGGAAATTTCTACGCCATTTTTAAACTTCTTCTAAAATTTCCTCAGAAATTTATTGGGCAATTCCTTCAGAAATTTTTTCGGTAATTCTTTTGAAAATCTTTTCGACAAGGGTCCAGTGAAACCAATTTTTAGGAATTTCTGTGGCAATTCCTTTGGGATTTCTTTCAGCAATTTGTTTGGAAGTACCGTCGGCAAATTCTTAGGATATTTTTCGGCAAGCTCTTCCAATTTTTTACATCAGTTTCTCTAAAAGCATGACAGAGAAACTGATGTGAAAATTTGGAAGAAATTCAAATTAAAAATATTTCGTAAAATTCGTTATTTTACTAGGAGTTATTTTTTGTCATTCTTTTCACAAGTACAGGGGATAGAAAAAATGATCGGGACAGGCAAAATTTTCACTTCTCAAAAAATGTTCAATTAGCTGTAACTTTTCAAATAGTGCATCAAATATTCTCAAATTTTTACTGTAAGTTCATCAACTAGCTGTGTGTTAGTGGCCTAAATTTGGAAAAGATCGGACTATTCTCCACAAAGTTATAAAGATTCTTGAAAAAGGTATAATTATCCGACAGTCAACTTTCAGCTGTAATATCTCCGGATTCAATGAACCGATTGCAATGAAATTTTGATCATTTATGACTCTTATAATGAACTCTGAAAAACGTTTGACTTAACTTAAAATGTTTAACAAGACAAAAAGTTATAGCTATTTCATTTATTTTACTATTTTTCAGTAAATTGGTCTATTTTTAATATGCATCCCATTACCTTTTCAATTAATTGGCGGCTATGTTGTTACTTTCCTTCAAAACACATTTATACATGAGTCAATTAGAGGGAAATAAAATGAACTATAATTTGCATCTTCACTTTTGACGCGATGTTGAAGTTTTGTTTAATTTGGTATTTTATTAGAAAAATAATCTAATTGTTATAATTTTCTTCGGTGTTAAGAATTTTAAGTTAAGTCAAAGGTTTTTCATAGCTCATTATAAGAGTCATAAATGGTCAAAATTTCATTGCATTCGGTTCATTGAATCCGGAGATATACCAGCTCAAAGTTGGCTATCGGATAATTATACCTTTTTCAAGAATCTTTATAACTTCATGGAGAATAGCCCGATCTTTTCCAAATTTTGACCACTGATACACAACTAGTTGATCAACTTACAGTGAAAATTTGAAAATATTTGATGCACTTTTCGAAAAGTTACAGCTAGATGAACATTTTTTTGAAAAGAGAAGATTTTGCCTGTCCCGATCATTTTGTCTATCCCCTGTAAGTGCCAAATCTTGTCTGTTCGGCATCGTGTAAATCAGACAATAATTCAGATGTTTGTTAAAGAAATCTCAAAATGATTACTAATAGAGGTTCAAAAGGCGTGAAAAAATCCAATGGATGTTGCAAAATAATTTCCAGTAGCAAATTGCGAAGGAGTTCACAAATAAAATACCAAAAGCACCTCGTTACAGCGATAAGCAGCTTAGCGAAGGGTCAGTGTCAATTGACGATTCGTGTTGTTTTGATGAAAAATTTCTTTTTTTTTTTTTTTATTCTTGATCACTTAACCTATTTTACAGCTCTATTGTCCACTAGGGCACTACGTGAGCGATTACAATTGACAGCTGCACTTACACTTTGTACAGCATCTAGAAGTATTCTATTTTACTATATCGAATTGGTTGCCTTTGTGCTGCTTTCACTTTTCTACTCTTTTCTCGGTAGAATGATAAGCACGAGGATGTCGATGGGTGCTTGTTGTACTTTTCCCAGTCCGATTGGGGGTCCATTATGAGTTGCATTTCGCCGATGTCCAGGTATCCGGGTCCGTTTGAGGCATGGGCTCAGAAGAGGGTCAATGTCAGCCACTCTCGGGGAGAAGAGTAACTGACGAAAAATTGCAAGTGCCGGGGCTGGGAATCAAACCCATGACCATCCGCATATGAAGCGAACGTGTGACCAACTACGCCACGGGCCCTGGCAATGAAAAATTTCTGTTGACGTGATTTGGAATTGAAGCCATGACCATCCGCTTCGCTTATGAAGGGAACGTGTGATCGTCGATACTACATACAAGATTACGAAATAATTCCAGAGAAATTGTTGAAGGAAAACCAAAGGAAATTCCAAAGGAAATTTCAAAAACATTGTCGAATGGTTTCCTAAGGACATTAGCATTAGCATTAGCATTAGCATTAGCATTAGCATTAAGCAAGTCGCACAAATTCGTAGGTGGTACAGCCCTGGATCGCTGTTATGAGGGTTGCATCCTTCCTGCCCGTTACCAAAGCGCAAAGATTTGGGGCTAATCTCTGACTCTTAGACAAGATTGACGCAATCCTCCAACGGTCGAGTGCTGTCCTGGCCACGTCCTTGCGACAGCTGAGGGATGGGAAAGGAAGATTAGTTGGACACCTATGAAAGTACATAGAGACCTCTACATTCCTTCAGGCCTAGGCGTCACGGGAATTTGGGTGTTAGGGGAAGGGTTGAGTTCAAAGAAAACGTTTGGTCAACGTTCAGGTGCACAAAATATTTTGGTTGATGCCTGGTTCCTTTCCCAATTTGATCCATGTTGGGTGTTCAATTTCAAATCTGAAATAGAAAAGGAAAATTATAGATTTACTTGAATCCTTCTATATCAAATGGTAGATTTACCTGAATCCACCTGAAATAAAACGTTTATAGGTTGTAAAACAGAACGTAAAAATAGAGCAATCAAATATTGATCCTGGCTATGATCAAATATTTCTTTCTGGAAACAGCCAGATCAAAATTTAAGTTTGAATGCTATGCTATCCATAAATTTCATAAAACATTCTGAAGGTTTTAAATTAATGGACCAATAAATTTCCTTCCAAGCACAATAAACCTGTAGACACACTCATTTTATTTGTTATGAAGTTTGTTTCTACCATTTTTGGCGTGTAATAGTGTTTAATTTTAATTGTAAGGGTGAATTAATCGAATTATGTAATTGAATGATATTTAGTTTTTCCATTGTGGTGGTTTCGGATTGCATTGTATGAAATTATCATCATGTTTGGGTTGGTACAATTCTTTGGATTAAATATAAATCAAATGGTAGAAGCATCCAGAGTATTGTGTTGTTCTTGGCTGTGCATGCATCACTCCTGTAAGGGGTGAGTATTGCAGCATAATCGATCGCGTTCGCTATTGTCTCGAGTGAAAATCAAAACAATAGATGCGCGGGTGTTTAGTGTTCAGTATTATGTTGTTCTTTACAGAGAAGAACATTAATCAAGACAATTAGATGATCGGCATTGAACCACAAAAACCCCACAACAATTGGTGAGCTCTTTCCAATATTATTTATTTATAAATAATTCTATTTCAGTATATTTACTTTATAACTGCATATAAGTTGAAAATTCGCTATTTTCAACATCCTTTCATCTATTGGAAGATGCTTCAGTTCTGGGCTCTTTCTAAGTTGATGAAGGGATTTATAAATGCTTGCAAGGACTTGGCCAGGTGTGTGGAGCTGAGTGAATCTATGACATTGTAGATAGTAGCGACATCAGCAATGTCAATGGAAATATTCAACTTTGCAACTCCATCCAAGATTTGTGCAAGTATTCATGCTATGCTATGCTATGCTATCAAATGGTAGAAGCATCCACCCATCCTCCCTCACATGAAAGTTCAGCCAGTAATATATGAAGATAAAATATAATATTAAAATGAGATCACATTCATATAAGCAGTTAAAAATAATAGTGAAATATAGTGTAGAAAAAAGTCATGTAGTGAAAATATATAATTTGCTGACGAGTCACTCTAACAATCAAATGGGGGAGTAAAAAAACTATTATAATAATCAACGTCAAACGATCAAACTGTTGGAAAAATTCTGCCTTGCTAATATAAAGTGTTGAGTGGGAACTTATTATTCACAGTATCTAGCAATGTACAAAAAATCAAGTCAAAGGTCTTGAAATTGACTGAGCCACAGCAGCAAGCGCCCAGAATAGGTCCCAGACCCAACGGAGGGGAGTATGCCTGTCGTGCAACATACCGCTCCATACAGTATGTGACAAACTGGAAGTAATGCATAAAAAAACATACTATCAAACAATTATGTACTACCCTTCAATCTCTAATAAGAAACAAGAGACTTTATACATCTTGGCTACCGACAATGACTACAACTACCGGTCAAACTTCACCACTTTCCCTACCACTCATTTGCCCCTACTCTGTGTTTGTCATTCTCGAAAAGGTAAATGCTACGAACAACAAATCATAAGACCCTCCCCAATCCCCAAGCTAGCCTTTCGGAAGTGCTGGACAAAGATCCTACCAACCGTTAGAGTGAAGTGCAGAACACCTTAAAGGAATTGACCATCGAACGACGCACCCATTGCACGAACCCGAAGCGGGCGTAAAATGTATATGGTCGATAATGATGTTTTATAAAAAAAGGTCAGATCTCACCCATTTGCTGGAACTGGCATCGCTGTCATGGATGGAACAAAGAACGCATCAGCTCTTCAACTTTCCAGAACCATCAAGGCACTCTTAGTCGCACCTACACCCACAATCATTTCTGTCTATTTTGAAAGTGCCCCTCCTCGCACACACCATCACTCCCGGCCGATTCGACTTCCGCGTTAACGTTATCATCCGATCACACGACGACCTTCGCGAAATAAATACGCTACCCAAGCCAGCAAGACCGACACAACCTAGTTATAAAACTAAAAAAAAAGAATTTTTCCAAACAAAAATTTTCACGATAATCGGTCAATGCGCCACGTGATATAATGAAAACGTGAACTTTACTCAAACCAAACAAACTTTTGCGGCAAAATTTGTGGCCTAGCCAACCGCACGCGTCCCACTAGGGATAATCACTTCATAACTTGATCACTCGGAAACACTAGCACGAAAATAGCCACCGAACTGAAAAGTATCGGGAGACAAACCGGACGAACGAAAAGTTGCGACTGTCTCGCACGAACGCTCGCCAAAGAGTGATCTCGAATGGTTTCCTAAGGACATGGTCAAAAAAAGATTCCAACAGCCTCTCCGATGAAATTCCTGAAGAAATTTCTGAAATAATCACGAAGATATTACTTAACGAATCATCAAAGATATTTCCGAAGAAAATCTGAAAGAAATAACGGGTGCAATTCTCTGCCCAAGCAACACACATGTTATAATAGAGTTACGACAGCGCAAGTTTTGGTTGTATATAAGTTTATTTTACGTAATTCTAACATTGTGTTGAAATAACGTAAAAAAAACTTCTATACAACCAAAACTTGCGCTGTCGTAACTTTTATATAACATGTGTGTTACTTGGGTGGGGATTCCCATTCAAAGCAATCCCAAAGATTTAAATATTAAAGGGAGTGCATAAGGCAGAAACAATTAATTACGTAACGGTAAAACCGCTCTTCGCTTCCCTCCGTAATGCTTTTTTGCATGATAAACCAAATTTGTTTATATGGGCCATAACGTTCGGTTGAACTCCCCCCTACCACCCGATTGTTACATAATTCCAAATTCCAAAACAATTTACCGGAGTAAAACTTGATGGAATGACCTATCAACACCTGAAAAAATGTGCGATGAAGTTTTTAAAGAAACTACTGAAGGTATTCTCAAAAAAAAAAAAATAACAGAAAGTAATTTCCCAGAATTTTGAAAAGACATTCCCAAGACTTTTGCGAGTGAATTATTTGAGAAATTCTGAGATAAATTTCCGAAGAACTTTCAGAAGGGTTTTTAAGGCGAAACTGGAAGCATTTCCTCACTTTTACTTTTTTTTTAAATTTTATTTAAAACAGTTAGAGCAGTTAGAGAAAGGATCAAGGTATGCCCAGAAATTTTTTCGGGTGGGAAATGCTTTTCAGTTTTAAGGAAACCATTTTTGAGTGAAATTTCAAAAAATATGGTTTTTAAAAAATTGGTAGTCGGGCGGGGCCCGTGGCGCAGTGGTTTTTTGCAATTTTTCGTCAGCAGCTCTTCCCCCCGAGAGCAGCTGGCACCTGACCCTCTTCGGAGCATATAGCTCTAACGGACCCGGATTTTGGATATCGGCGAATCGGAACTCATAATTGGACCCCCAATCGGACTGGAAAAGGAACAGCAGCTACATATCAGCATCATCGTACTCATCATTCTACCATGGTAATGGTAGAAGAATGAAAGAAGCACAAAGGCAACCAGTTCAATACAGTAGAATAGAATGGAATACACTTGGGCGCTGTACAAAGTGGAAGTGCAGCGTCCAATTGGAATCGCTCACGTAGTACCCTAGTGAATAAAAGAGCTGTAAATTAGGTTAAGTGATAAAGAATAAAAAAAAAAAAATGGTAAAAGTTTTACCCCTGAAAAAATTCCAGGGGATAGTTAGATCCTTCCGCTAACTGTGTATGAAAACCGGTTTTGAAAATATTGCTTCGTTATTCTATAAAAATCAAAAACTAAAATAATTATGAAATTCGTTCAGTTTCGCCTTAAGGACCGAAGAAAAATTTCAAAGACACTGTGAGATAAATTCCTACAAAAAATACATAAAAAAGACCAAAGAAAACACTAATCTGAAATCAGATCAATTTCAACAGAAATCTCCGATGTTTTTTGCGAAGAATTTCCGAAGATATTGGCAAATAATGTATCCCGAATTTTCCTAGAGAATGTTTGAAGAATTTCCTAAAAGAATAGCTCTGGGAATTCCATAAAAGTTACCAAATCAATTTCCAAGCTCGTTCTCGAAGAAATTTCCATAGTAATCTAAAAAAATCGGAGAAAACGACAAAAGCCTTCAAAAATGCCGAAGAAATCACTATTCCTAAAGAGTGACATTGAGAATTTCCGGGAAAATCTTCATGTATATTTTAGAGGAAGTTCGCAAAACAAATGCTCAAATATTTTCTACAGCAGTTCATAACAATAATCAAAAACCAAAAAAAAAAAAAATTGCTGATAACTTTCCAAAAATAAAAACAAATGATCTTTTCATGAAGTTTTTGGAGAGTTTGGTAAAGTATTTTCCAAATGAATTACCAAATATTTTTTTGGGAAACTTGCCAGAAAAATAAGAGTTTCTTTTGAATTTCTATTGGTAGAAATCATTTGACAGATTTTTGAAAACATGCTTCTGGTTATTCATTTGGTATTTTTTTCGCCTTTTATTTCAACTTCTCTAAAAATCCCTTTAAGAATTTATTATACATTTATTATACAATTTCTTTGGAAATTCTTCCAGTAATTTCTCTGGGATTTTTTCAGCGACTCTCTTTGCCAATTCTTAGAGAACTTCTGTGGCAATCCCTTTGGAATTTTCCACGGTATAAACTTTGAAATTTCCTTCAGTAATTTATTTGAAATTACCAGCAGCAAATTTTCTTAAAATTCAGGCAATTACTTGAAAAAATCCTATGAGAATTTTTTAGGCACTTCTTTTGCAGTTCCCTTTCTTTCAAAATGTTTCGTGAATTTGCCAGGAATTATTTTTTTACTTCTATGGCAGTTCTTTTGGAATTTTTTTTGGCGGTTTATTTCGGAATCTCATCTGTTCGGCCGTATTTATCAGCTAGTCTTTTGAGAATTCTAAATTTTCCAAAGAAACTAGAATTTGCCATGGAATGACCAATGTAGATCTCGAAATAATTATCTAGCGAGTTTCCAAAGCCAAGAAAATAGCGTAAAAAATCACATCAGTATTGCCTAAAAAATTCCAATAGCAAATTCCGAAGGAATTCATGAAGAAATTACCAAAAGTACGTGTGATTCTCTAGACTTCTTGGTTACGCTTCATCTCAAAGAAATGGTCGAAAATGACGCCCAAAGCACCAACCAAATTATCGAATGAAATCCTAAATAAATCGACGACTCAACAATTTCCCAAAAGCATTTCCGAATAAATTTAAAATAAAAATCGCAAAGAAATATAATGGATTCCCAGAAATATTGCAGAATACAATCCCAAATAAATAACTAAAGAAATCCCCAGAGACGTTTTTGTATTATTTCCCTAAGAATTGGCAAAATGAAGTGCCAAATCGATTCTTAAAGTAGTTTTCGAAGAAATTTAAAAAAAATGAAGAAAACTTGCCCCAGGAAGGAAATTTCGAAAGATTTGCAAGGTTAAATTTCTAAAGAGTTTACCTATTTTATTGTTAGTTTGCCTTTTGATTTCCCAAAAAAATAACTGCAAAAAAGTTTTTAAAAAATTTGTCAAAAAATGCAAAACTTACCGAAGAATTTGGAGATGGTATATTCGTCTTTCTGGATGCAACTTCGCTGGTCTAGAACACGTTTGTAAAGATGATTTCGTGACTAGGCTAACGTGACCCATATCCGTCTCCAAAGGGTTAAAGCATCAACGATGAAATTCCGAGACAAATTAACAAAGGAAATCTTAAATAAATGAGTGCTTTGTCTTCTAAAGAAAACTTCAACGAAATTTTCAAAGAAATTGCTAAAGATAATGGGTAAATTCAGGAAATAAACAAGAATTTTCCGAGTGACTTTTTGGAGAAATTCCCAAATAAATTTCCAGAGAAATTGTTGAATTAATTCACAAATTATTTTCCGAAGGAAATTCTTAAGATTGCCTGGTAAATTCACTCCTTCGGATTTATTTACAGCATTGCTGAAGGGATTCACGTATAAATTATCGAAGAATGTTTTAAAAGAATTGTCAACATAAATTTAAAAAAAATCCCAAAGGAGTTTCCGAAGTAATTCTTCAGATATTGTCAGATAAATGATATATAATTTGCCAAGAGAATTATTAGAGGTTTTCCTAAAAAAAAATAGTCGAAGGAATTTCTGCGGCAGTTTGCTTGTCAATTCACAATCGAATTGCCGAAGAAGTTCCAAAAAAACTGAAATTTCCCAAGAATCCTCAATATAGAAAGGATTCCCATAGAATCCAATTCTTTAACCCGGGAGCGGTCGCGTCGTGCACTGAGTACGCGCACCGTGAAAAATGCACACTTGTGATACACAGCGTGAACATAGTGCAGTTGCAGGTAGTCGAAGACGCGGCTGCTCGAGGGTTAAGAAATTGTTGAACCATGAAGATCAAGGTTTGGTAATCTCTCTCACATCCACCTCTCCCCCCTCGTAGACTTCTGTCCATACTAAACTTCAAAAATGTGTATGCTGTATGATCTTTGGCCAGACTTCTTACGCTTAAAGACTACGCGGTATATGAACGGCTCCAAAAAAGTGTCAGAGGATGTTTTTTGAGCAATTGCCAAATAATTTCCTAAATGAATCAATTTTAACATTTTTTTTAAATACTTTAAGATATCCCAAAAGAATATCCGAAAATGAACTTTCTGAATATGTGATTTTTTTAAGAAACTGTTTGGGTAAACTATCCAAAAAATACCAAAAGGTATGGCCTAAGCGCTTCTCAAAGAATTACTGGTAGGATTTCCAAAGGAAGTGCCAAAAAAAACTCAAATACATTTTTCACAGTAAGTATTACCAAAGAAATGGGTAAAAGAGCTTCCGAAAAAAAAATCGAAAACATTAAAATTTTTAAATAATTCTATAGGAGTTTTTTACTTCTAACTGGTAGATCCTAAGAAGACTATCGGCACTGAATTGTTGTAATGCTGCTATGGAAGCGCCGTGTGCGGTAGATAATTGGGACGAAAAATCGTACCGGCTTGGCAATGTATGGTGGCTTCAAAGAGGAACACCATCTTTAACATAGTAAAATGCACATCGGCACACAGATAATATTCACGGGTACGCTAGAGATTTTTTTCTTTTTAAGTGGTCATGGTATGGTGACAACACCGTGCCAAGCAACCCAGGAAAATATGGGAGAAACCACTACTAAACCGGCAGGTTTTCTTTCACATTATAGCCAAAAGATTTTAAAGAAAACAGGTGCCACCAAAATTTGGTCGTTATTGCCAGCTGTCGTGGATCAGTTAAAGATTGATTAGGGGTCGTGGTAAACACATATATCTTGGAAATCGAGTTCTGGTAAGAGCTGTAACTCAACCAGCAATATTAGATATAGAAACATATGATGGTGGCTACACAGAGGATTACCTACCTATGAAATATTCATGGAAAATTTAGATTGATTTATAAACCTTTTTATTAGTTGATGATATTTTTTTAAGTTTTGAATTGCTTCCTCCTCCTTGTGGGAATTTAAGTCATATATATATATATATATATATGGAAAATTGTTCACTTATATGGGATTTTAATTGGCTGTCTATCCAAAACTAGATCCTCGTAGATCTGGTTTAAAATTAGAAATATATATCTCTACGTCAGAGAACATTCAGAAGAAAACATCCAGAAGATTTTATCATGCTACTTTATATCGCACTTCTTTTGAACGACTTTAATTTTTAAAAATCCTCAATTAAATTTCACGAGCACACTTGAAGTTGGCAATTACGTTAATCATAGTAACAATCACATTCCACCAAGCGTCAAGTAGCTCTTAAAATCCCCAGAAAGATCCATCATACCGCAATCTTACTACCGCGTAGCTAACCATTCCGTTGCTATCTCCCTTGGATTTCGCCCATTCCACCACGCTAGAAAAACTTTTCCCCAATTATGTCCGCTGGGATAAAGCGCGAAAGGCCAAGCCCCGTCGTAGATTAAGTTGATTTTCATCAAGTCGTCTTTGCGGTTCGGTGCCCATTATCCATCTCCATAAAGTCGCACAAAATTATTCCTGTCCCCCATTCACCATTTCCCGGCATCAGAGCATCATCGCGTCGCCTCCCGGCGACTTTCAGTCAACTTTGGGGCGAAAGAAATATCTATACCTAGAGGTAGAATGTCCCTAGTGGGCTAACCCGAAGGGGATGCCTGCTGCTGGCCTGTCGTCTGCCTGTAACTGTCATCTTCACGACTTCTGGCTGGTACGGAGAGACGCGCAGCCAAAAAGCTAATATTTCTAGAATTCACTAGAAACGCAAGTTGAGTTGGTGTAAACGGGAGGAGACGGACGGCAGGTGGAGTCATTGCAGCAAAAATGTACCTTTTTGGGGGAAGGTTTTTGCGACATAAGGAAACAGAAAATGCTAAAGTAGAAGAGTTAAGTTACAATATCAGAGAGTATATTGAATATAAATTACTTCCAGAAAATAATACCACAATTCTTGAAACAGATGTGTTTCATAAAATAAACATTCCAAAGCTATTTATCCCTAATTTTGTTTTCCTATTCCTGCGGTTTTTTTCTTGAAACATTCAAGAAATTGCTTCAAAGAAAAGACAAGACAGTGTTTCAGATTACCTATCCAAAATAAAAAAAATGCATAAAGAAATCGAAAAAAAAATTTATAAGTAGATTAAAAAGTTAGAAAAGCTGGTGTAATTTACATTATTATTATTATTGTTATTATTTATTTTTAATTAAAAAATTAGAAAGAGGGAAAAGCCCCCTTGAGCGATTTTCTGGTGTAATTTACATGTTAATTCGTTCAGAAATCCTTCCATTTTTGCTTGGATTTCAGGAAAAATAACCATGTGAACTATTAAGGTATATTTTTTTTTTATTTAATTTTTATGTTTAAGATTTTTTGATATTTTTAAGGCACCTTTTTCAATTGAGATAGGAAACGTTCTGGTAATTTATGAACGCTTCTATGTTCAACTAGAGGAGCTCCTCTCATTTTTCTTGGTTGAAATCTTGCAGGAAACTGAAGAAAAGTTTTGGATAACTTGTTAATAGGCTTCGGATATACATTTAGCCAAAATCATTTAAGAATTCTTTCAATAATCTTCCGAAAATTTTTCCAAAAATTTTCCAGGAAACTTTTCTTCAAGTTTCCTAGTAGTTGTTCAGGATATTTTTTCGGCTGACTTTTCAGAAATTTTGTTTTTTTTAAGGACTTTTTAAGTATTTACTTCGAATCATTTTTGAAAAAAAAAAATACCCTGAGGATTGTTTTTTTTTTATTTTCTCCAAAAAATATCGCAATGTTTTTTTTGCATTTTTTTAAAGAATGATTTCTCCATAATACTTTCGAAGACTTTTTTTTTAAGAAACTCATGATCTTTTCTCAATCATTTCTTCGAAGACTTTAGGGGAACCATCCAGGATAATTTTAACTTAATGCTAATTCTTCACACGTTGGAAGTTAACTAGGAGCTCTTACGGGTATTGCTACAGAAGTTTTCTTGATTATTTATTATATATTCTCGTAGAAAATGTCATAACTATATTACTAAAGTATTCATCAACCTTATAGACCTAAGTTTGGTCATCTCAGATCAACTTATCCTACCTCGTAGACTTCTGGCCAACACAAATATGAAAATTTCGTATGCGGTATAGACTTTGGACCTTTGGACAGACTCCATCCCCCTTAAAGTCTACCTGGTTTATAAACGGCTTCAAATATGTTTTAAAAGCAGCTGCCGAAGCATTCTCTACAGAAATTAAAGGAACAAATTTGAATTTCTGAAAAACTTAGATGATCAAAGCTATTTTTGACTAGTAAAAATAAAATTCTCTTGCATCCTCGTATTTTTTTAATGTATGCAGGAATTCCTTCGGAAATTCTTGGAGGAATTCCTGGAGCAATTCCTTCGGAAATTCCTTGGGCAGTTCCTTGGGAAAATCTTGGATGAATACCTTCGGAGATTCCTGGAGGAATTCTTTCAGAAATCCATAGAGAAATTCGTGAGGAAATCCTTAGGTGAATTCCTTACGAAATTCCTGGACAAAATAATTCCAAACTTCCTGGAGGAATGCTTTTGGAAATTGATGGAGGAATTCCTTCGGAAATTGCTGGACGAATGTCATTGAAAGTTCCTGGAGGAATTTCTTCCGAAAGTCCTGGAGGAATTCCTTCGGAAAGTCGTGGAGGAATTTATTCGAAAATACTTTTTGGATTTTTTTTTGAAATTCTTTCAGGAAATTTCTAGCGGAATACCTGGAGGAATTCCTTCGGAAATTCCAGGAGGAATTCCATCGGAAATTCCAGGAGGAATTCCATCGGAAATTCCTAGAGAAATTTCTTTCAGAAAGTTCAGGAGGAATTCCTTCGGAAATTGCTGGACGAATTCCTTTGGAATTCCAGAAGGAATTTCTTTAGGAATTCCTGAAGGAATTCTTTTGGAAATTCCGGGAGGAATTCCTTCGAAAATTGCTGGGCGAATTTCATTGGAAATTCCAGGGGGAATTCCTTCGGAAATTCCAGCAATAATTTCTTCGGCAATTACTGGAAGAATTCCTTCGGAAATTGCTGAACGAACTCTTTTGGAAATTCCTGGAATAATTCCTTCGGAAATTCCTGGAGGAATTCCTTCAGAAATTCCTGGAGGATTTTTTTCGGAAATTCTTTTTAGATTTTTTTTAAATTTCTGGAGAATTACCGTCGGAAATTCCTAGCAGAATTCCTTCGGAAAATCCTGAAGGAATTCTTTCGGAAATTCCGGGAGGAATTCCTTCGGAAATTCCATTAGGAATTCCTTTAAAAAATCATGGAGGAATTCTTTCAGAAATTTTGGGAGGAATTCCTTCGGAAATTGCTGGACGAATTCCTTTGGAGATTCCCGGAGGAATTCATTCGGAAATTCCAGGAGAAATTGCTTCAGGAATTCCTGGAGGAATTCTTTCGGAAAATCCTGAAGGAATTCCATCGGAAATTGCTGGAGGAATTCCATTGGAAATTCCTGGAGGGATTCCTCCCAAAATTCTTGGAGGAATCCCTTCGCAAAATCCTGGAAGAATTCCTTCTGAAATTTCTGGAGAAATTCCATCGGAAAATTGTGAAGGACTTCGTTCGGAAATTACTGGAGGAATTCCATTGAAAATTCCTTGGCGAGGTCCTTCGAAAAATCTTGGATGAATACTTTCGGAAATTTTTGGAGGAATTCTTTCAGAAATTCCGGGAGGAATTCCTTCGGAAATTGCTGGACAAATTCCTTTGGAGATTCATGGGGGAATTCATTCGGAAATTCCAGAATAAATGTCTTTAGGAATTCCTGGAGGAATTCCTTCAGAAATTGCTGGACGAATTCGTTTAAATATTCATGGAAGTTCCTGCAGGAATTCTTTCGGAATTTCTTCGGAAATTCCTGGAGAAATCCCTCCGGAATCTCTTGGATGCATTCCTTCTGAAATTCGTGGAGCAATTATTTCGGAAATTCCTGGAGGAATTCCTTCGGAAATTCTTGGAGAAATTTCTTAAAAATTCCCGAAGGAATTCCATTGGAAATTCCTGGAGGAATTCCTATGGAAATTCCTACGGAAATTCCTGGAGAAACTCTTTTGGAAATTTCTGAAGGATTTTTTTTAATTCCAGGAAGAATTCCTTCAGAAATTCCAGGAGAAATTCTGTCGGAAACTCCTGGAGAAATTCTTTTGGAAATTTCCAAAGGAATTTCTCCATGAATTTCAGATGTAATTCCACCAGGAATTTTGCGAAGGAATTCCTTCAGGATTTTCCGAATGAATTCCTCCATGTATTTCCGAGAGAATTCCTCCAGGAATATCCGTGGCAATTCCTCAAGGAATTTCGGAGGGAAATCCTCCAGGAACTTCCGGAGAAATTCCTCCAGGAAATTTCGGAAAAGATCCTCCACAAATTTCTGGAGGAATTACTCTAGGAATTTCCGGAGAAATTCCTCCAGGAATTTCCAAAGGAATTCTTCCAGGAATTTTCAAGGGAATTCCTCTTGGAATTTTCAAAGGATTTCCTCCTGGAATTTCCGAAGGAATTCCTTCATGAATGTCCGAAGAAATCCCTCCAAGAATTTCCGAAGGAATTCCTCCAGAAATTTTTCGACGGGATTCCTCTACGAATTTCCGAAGAAATTCCTCGAGGAATTTCCAGAGAAATTCCTCCAAGAATTTCCTAAGAAATGCTTCTAGAAATTTTCAATGGAGTTCCTCTTGGAATTTTTAAAGGATGTCCTCCTGGAATTTCCGAACGAATTCCTCCATGAATGTCCGAAGGAATTCCTCCATGATTTTCCGAATGAATTCCTCCAGGAATTTTGCGAAGGAATTTCTGAAGAATTTCCAAAGGAATTCCTCCAGAAATTTTCCGACTGAATCTCTCCAGGAAATACCGAAGGAATTCCTCCATGAATTTTCGAAGGAATTCCTCCAGGAATTTAGCGAAGGAATCCTAAAGCTATTTCCGAAGGAGTTCTTCCATGAATTTCCGAAGGAATTGCTCCAGAAATTTTCCGAAAGAATTCATTCACGAATTTCTGAAGAAATTCCTCCACGAATTTTTAAAGGAATTCCTCCAGGAATTTCCTGAGAAATTCCTCCATGAATTTCCGGATGAATTTCTTCAGAAATTTCCGGAGGAGATCCTCCAGAAATTTCCTAAGGAGATCCTCCAGGATTTTTCAAAGAAATTCCTTCTGCAATTTCCGAAGGAATTCCTCCTGGAATTTCCGAGGGAATTCCTGCAGTAATTTCCGGTGGAATTCCTCCAGGGATTTTCAAAGGAATTTCACCTGGAATTTTCAAAGAAGTTCCTGCAGGAATTTCCGAAGGAATTCTTTCATGAATGTCCGAAGGAATTCCACCAGGAATTTTCGAAAGAATTTCTCCAAGAATTCCTTCACGAATTTCCGAAGGAATTTCTCCATAAATTTCAGATGGAATTCCTCCGGGACTTTTGCGAAGGAATCGCTCAAGGGTTTTCTGAAGAAATTCCTCCATGGATTTCCGAGGGAATTCCTCCAGGATTTTCCCGAAGAATTCCTCCATGAGTTTCCGGAGGAGCTTGTCCAGGAATTTCCGTAGGAATTCCTCCAGGAATTTTCATAGGAATTTCTCCTGGAATTTTCAAAGGATATTCTCCTGAAATTCAGAAGGAATTCCTCTACGAATTTCCAAAGAAATCCCTCCCGGAATTTCCAAAGAAATTTCTTATGGAATTGCTTTAAAATACCTCCAAAAGTTTCCGCATGAACTCCTCCAAAAATTTTTGACGGTTGTCCTCAAAAAAATTCCTTAGGATTTTCTCACATAATCCCCAAACGTGTTTCTGAAGGAATTTTTGAAGAAGTTTTTCAAGTTTTCGTAGGAGTTTCTCAATACATTTTTGAAGGAATTTCTTGAGGAATTTCCGAAGAAACTTCTCAAGGATCTTTCGCTGGAATTCCTTGAGGAATTGCGTAAAGATTTATAAAAAAAAAACAAAAAAAAATCCTCAACGAACTTATCATCACTTATCACAAAATTTTCGAAGGTATTCCATAAGACATTTCAGACATATGTCAAAAAAAAATTCCAAACGAACTCCTTTAACAATTTCCAAATTTTCCTTATCAAGGCATTTTTAAAGGAACTCTTCAAAGAATTTCCGAATGAGTTCCTCTAGGAAATAAAAAGTCACAAAAAGCATATCTTCAGGAATTTCCAAAATATTTTTTCAAGGAAGTTTTGAAAGATTTTTAAAGAAATTCCTTATGGAATTTTAGAAGGGATATCTCAAGAGGCTTTTAGTGATTTTTTTCAATATTTTCGAAAGAGTTGCTTCAGGAATTTGGGAAGGAATTCTCACAGAAATTTTCGGATGAATTCCTCCAAGAATTTTTGAAGGCATTCCTCAAGGAATTTTCGGAAGAATTCCCCACGAAAGCTCCGGAGGAGTTCCTTAAGGAATATTCTAAATCTATTTCAAAGAAATTCCTCGAAGGAATTCCCGAAGAATCTTCTGAAGGAAATCGTAGAAGAACTCTCGAAGGAATGTCTTATGGAATTTCTCAAGGAGCTTTATAAATGAAGGAATTCCTCAAGAAATTTCTGAAGAAGTTGTCAAGGAATTTCAGGTGGAGTTCCTCATGGATTTTCGAAATAAATTCCTGAAATTATTTTTTAATTGATTCCTTTAAAAATTTCCGAATGCATTCCTCTAGCAACTTCCAAAGATATTCCTCCAGGAATTTCCGAAGGAATTCCTTCAGAAATTTTCAAAGATTTTTTTCCCGTAATTCCGAAGGACTTCAAAAAAAACAGAAATTTCTCCAAAAATTTCTTAGGGTATTCCTCAAAGAAAGAAATCTTAGTTTGATTCGAATTTTTGAAAGAATTTCCGGAGAAATTCTTGAAGTATTTTCTGGAGCTTCTCAAACGGATTTCTGGTGGAATTAAGAATGATATTTGTAAAGAATTACTGGGGAAGTTCTCAAAAGAATGCATGGTGAAATTCGTAATAAAACTTCTGGAGGAATTATTGAAGAAATTTCTGAAGGTATTCCCAACGGAATTACTGCAAGTTTTCCGAAGGTAATTTCTTCTGGAATATCTACATTAGAATAACCTGGAAAAATATTAAAGAAATTTCGGAAGAAACTGCTGGATAAATTCAAATTCATGATGGCATTTGTTAAGAAATTCCTGAAGCAGTATCTTGAGGAATTCCTCAGGATTATAATCATATATGATTCTTCCATTGAACCATTCCTGTTAATCACCCATATTTCATACTTCACTTTTATGTTTATCTAAATGATGAAGTATTTGAACTCCTTGTTACTGCAAAGTGGTTTTCAGTGTAAGGGTGCTCGCCCCCCCCCCCCTGGCCGAAAAGCTGGCTACGCCCTTGTTCACGAGTACGTTGGAGAGTTTTTCTTCTTAAATGGTCTTTGTATGGTGACAACATCGTATCAAACAAGTTTTTAAGAGCAGCAGTTCAGGAAAATATGGGAGAAACCACTACTGTTTCGGCAGAGTAGTGTTTTCTTCCATGTTTTAGGCAGAAGGTTTCAACGAAAACAGCAGCATCAAAAAGTTTGATCGTCATTGCCAACTGCCGTGGATCATTAAAAAATTGATGAGGGGTCATGTAAAACGCATGCATCTTGGAAGTCGAGTCCTGGTGAGAGCTGTAGCTCAAGCAGCAATATTAGATATAGAAACAGATGATGGTGGCTCCACAGAGGATAAACTTTTTCTGAAATATTCATGGAAAATTAAGATTTATTTTTACACCTTTTTAATAATTTCATATACCTCATTTTTATTTGGGAATTTTGGACTTATTTATGGAAAATGTTCATTTATTAGGGGTTTTTTAATGGGCTATCTTTCCAAAACTAGATTGTTGTGGATTCCGGATCTATTTTTTTTCAAGAATCACTCTTATCTTCGAATGTGATTTTTTGAAAAATCCTGCTTGATAATTATTTTTAAATCTCAACTTTGATTCATAAGGTAACATATCCAGGATCGGAATTCTGCGTATTGTATAGCTGCATCGAACAGCCAAGTACGATTTAAGGTATTCCTATTCACTCTTCCATCCAACAGGACCACTACCACTTGGAAACT
Organism: Aedes albopictus; assembly: GCF_035046485.1. Taxonomy (NCBI): domain Eukaryota; kingdom Metazoa; phylum Arthropoda; class Insecta; order Diptera; family Culicidae; genus Aedes; species Aedes albopictus. The sequence continues at coordinate 99,667,654 of NC_085136.1, forward strand.
TTTCAGCCCTTGGTACGTTTAGCTCGAAGAAGATTAAGCACACAGACGATTAGGACGATGATGACGACGAGGGGCACCACACACAGGTAGAGGCAGAATTTCGTGTCATTGTCACAGGGTTGTGCCACTTAAGCCGACAGCAGAAGTGAGAATTTGGATGTGCCCGAAAAAGTGAGCCGGGAAGGGTGATGTTTACCTTTGGCATTGAGGAGGAGGAGCCACCATGGGGTAAAACATGTGCCCGTTTGAGAATGAGCAACGACTGTATAGCATCAGAGCTAGGCAGAGAGTGCCGACGGGCTTTTGGTTTGCCTATGAGCATTTCTTTTTTGTTTAGCTTCAACTGCTAGAACGATTTGTGGCTGTTCTTGATGCATGAAGAATTCTAATTTTGAAGATTATCAAAAACTACGAAACATTTAGATTGATAACTTTTGTAGACTGATTTAATCAATAGAATTAACATAAAATCGAGACAGAAGGCAGTGGTTGGAGGCAGAAATGAAGAAAGCACAGGAAGAATGCAATGGCAGAAATTCAGAAGTAGGAGGTAGAGATAGAAGACAGAGGCAATAAGCAGAAGTAGCAAATAACAAGCAAAGGGCAGTGGTATAAAGCGGAGGTGAAGGTAGTAGACAGTGATAGAATCCAAAGGTAGAAGGCAGAAACAGTGTCAAAGGAAGAAGCAAGCGGTAGAATGAAGAGAGAAATGATTGAAGGCAGAATGCAGAGACGGTGAGAAATAGCCAGAGTGCAGTTGCCTGAGCAGAGGCAAAAGAAGACGACAGAGCTTGAAAAAAGGCAGAAACACTGACAAGGCAGAAGCATGTGACAGAAGACAGAAGACAGAAGACAAAAGTAGAAAAGGCTGTGAGTAGCAAACTAAGGGCAGTGGTTTGAAGCGGAAACAAGGTTGATAATAAAGCTAGAACCCAGTGGTAGAATATAGAAAATAGGCTAAGAAAGTAGCACGCGGCAGAAGAGAATGGTAGAAGGCAGAGGCAGAAGGTAAAAACCTGAGTCAGCAAGATAGAAGGCAGAGACAGAAGCATAAGCAGAGGTAGAATACAATGTCAGAAAGGAAGAAATCAGTGATAGAACACAGAGGCATCAGGCAGAGGCAGTCAGAAGCATCCAGAGTGCCAAACAGAGGCAAAAGTAAAAGACCGAGATAGAATCCTGAGGTGGAAGGCAAAAGCACTGGTAAGTGCAGAAGCAAGCAACAGTAGTAAAGGACAGAGGATAGTAGACAACTAGCAGATTGCAAAAAGAATAAGGTAAGCAGTGACAGAAATTTAGATTGTAGAGGTATAAACAGAGGCAGAAGGGTACAAGACTGAATATAGAGGTTGAAAATAGAGGCGAAAGGCAGAGGCAATGGGTGACAAACAAAGAGTAGTGGTACAAAGCAGAAGCAAGAAGGTGAAACTGAAACCCGGAAGTGGAATGCAGAATAAGAGACTAAGAATGAAAGCAAGTGGCCAAAGGGAATGTCAGAAGGCACAGAAAGAAGGTAGAATGCTGTAGCAAAAGGACAGCAAGCAAAGCAGAGGCATAAGCAGAGTCATAAGCAGAGGTAGAATGCAAACAGCAGAAAGAAAGAAGAAAGATGCTAAAGCAGAGTCAGTATGATGCATCCAGAGTGCAGTGGTCCAAGCAGAGACAAAGCCAGAATACAGAACTAGAATCCAGTCATAGAAGCAAGTGGCAGAAAGAAGAACCAGAAGATAGAAAACGGAAAGCAGAGTGCAGAAGGCATAAACAGCAATGCAGTAGCAGAAATGTATAAGGCAGAGACAAAGGCGTAAGCAGAGGCAAAAAGGTATGAGACAGCAGACAGAGGTAAACGACAGAAGAAAAAGGTAGAGGCAATGAGTAGCAATCAGAGGGCAGTGGTTCAAATCAGAAGCAAGGTAGAAGGTAAAACTAGAACTTAAAAGTAGAATTCAGAAAAAAAAACAGACTGAAGCAGAAATTACTCGGCAGAAGGAAATGATAAAAGACAGAGACCAAATTCAGAATGAGCAGAGATGAAAGCATAAGCAGAGGCATAATACTATTGCAGAAGGAAGAAGGCAGATGTGTAATACAGAGGCAAAATACAGAGACAGAAATAAGCAGCCCGAGTGCAGTGGTCCAATCAAAGGCAAAGGTAGAAGCCAGAGATAGAATCCAAAATTAGAAGGCAGAAACAGAGACAATGGAAAAAGCAAGTGGTAGAAGCAAGAGACAGGAAACCGATACAGGAGGTAGAATGCAGTGGCAGAAAGGTGGAAAACAGATATTGAGGCATAAACAGAAGGTAAAAGTAGAGCCAGTATGCAGTGGTAGAACGATAAAAGGCAAAACGCAGAAGTAGAAGACAGAGGGAAATGGCAGTAATTAACCACAAGAGGGCAGTGGAACAGAGTACAGGCAAAAGTAAATAGTAGGCAGAGATAGAATCTAAAGTTGGAAGCAAAAACATGGCAAAGGAAGAAATATGCGACAAAAGGAAATGACAGAAGACAGAAGGCATAAGGTAGAATGCAATCGCATGAAGGTAGAAAGGCAGAGGCAGAATACAGTGGCTGGAAGGTATAAGACAAAGACAGAGGTAGCAGATAGAGTCAAAAGGCAGAAGCTGTGAGTAGAATACTGAGCGAAGTGATACAGATCAGAAGCAAAGGTAGAAGATAAAGCTTTGGCAGAATGATAGAAGGTAGACGTGGAAGCAGAGGCACAATACTATGGCAGGAAGGAAGAAGGCAAATGTATAGGACAGAGGCACAAGGCATAATGATGTGGCAGAAAAATAGAAGGTAGACGTGGAGGCATAAGCAGAGGCACAGTACTATGGCACAAATTTCCCAAATGGAGGAGAACGTGCCTCTGGAGCCGTCCTACAGATACCTGATGGCAGGAAGGAAGACGGCAGATGTATAAGACAGAAGCAAAAGGTAGAGACAGTAGGAAACAGCCCAGAGTGCAGTGGTTAAAGCAGTGGCAAAGTTAGAAGGCAGAACTAGAATCCAGAGACGAAGGCAGAAACACAGGCAGCGGGAAAAGCGAGTGACGATAGAAAGAGACAGGAGACCGACACAGAAGATATGATGTATTGGCAGAAATGTAGCAAGGAGCGATAGAGGCATGAATAGTAGCCAAAAGTAGAGACAGTATGGTAGAAAGACAGAAGTAGAAGACAGAGGCAAAAGGCAGAGGCAGTAATTAGCTGGAAGAGGACAGTGAAACGAAGCACAGGCAAAAGTATTTAGAAGGCAGAGTTAGAATTCAGAGGAGGAAAGCAGAAACATTGGCAAAGGAAGAAGCAAGCGACAGAAGGAAATGACAGAAGACAGAATGCAGAAGGCATAAGGTAGAATGCAATCGCATGAAGGTAGAAGCCAGAGGCAGAATGCAGTGGCAGAAAGGTATAAGACAAACGCATAGGTAGAAGATAGAGTCAAAATGGAGAAGCAGGGAGTAGCAAACAAAGCGTAGTGATAGAAGGCAGAGCTAGAATCCTGAGGAAGAAGGTAGTAACAGAGACAGCGGAAGAAACGAGTGACAGAAGGAAGATACAGGATACCAACACAGAAGGTAAAATGCAGTGACCGAAAGGTAGAAAGCATAAGCAGAGGAAGTATGCAGAGGTAGAAAGATAAAAGGCAAAACGCAAGAGTAGGTGACAAAGGCAGAAGTAGATGCAATAATTAACCGGAAGAGGGCGGTCAAACAAAGCACAGGCAAAAGTAAATAGAAATAAGAGCAGAGGTGGGAGGCATAAGGTAGAATGCAATGGCAGGAAGATAGAAGGCAGAGGAGATATAGTGACAGAAAGAAATAACACAAAAGGCAGGGGTAGAATACTATGAGAGAAAGGAAGACGGCAGATGTATAAGACAGAGACAAAACTCAGAGACAGTAAGAAGCAACCAGAGTACAATTGTTCAAGAAAAGGGATGGATAGAAGCCAGAAGTTGATGGTAGAAACAAAAACAATGGAAGAAGCAAGCGGCAATAAGAAGAGACAGGAGACCGACACAGAAGGTAGAATGCAGTGGCAGAAAAGTAGATGGCAGAGACAGAGGTATGAGCAGGGGCATAAGAAGAGGTAGAATGTAGTGGCAGAAAGGTAGAAGGCAGAACGCAGAAGTACAAGCAGCGCCAAAAGGCAGAGGCAGAGGGCAGTGGTACAAAGCATTGGCAACAGTAAGTAGAAGACAAAGCTGGAATCCAGAGGTAGACGGCAGAAAAGTTAGCAAAGAAAGAAGCAAACGATAGAATAAACTGACAAAAGAAAGACAGAAAGACAGAAGACATAAAGTAGGAAGGCAGAAGGTAGAATGCAGTGGCAGAACGCTATAAGGCGAAAGGCTTAGGTAGAAGACAGAGGCAGTGACTAGCAAACAGAGGGCAGTAGTACAAAGCAGAAGCAAGTGTAGAAAGAAAAACTAGAACCCAGACGTAAAAAGCTGTAAAATAGACAAAAGAAGAAGCAAGCGGCTGAAAGAAATGGCAGAAAGCAGAGACATAATGCAGAATGGTGTGACAGAAGCATAGAAGGCATCGGTGACATAAGCAGAGGTGGAATACTATGACATAAAGAAACATGACAGAACGCAGAGGTAAAAGATAGAGGCAAAAGGCAGTGACAATGAAGCAGCCAGAGTTCAATGGTTCACGCAAAGGCAAGGTAGAATGCAGAGCTTTGTATAATCTAGAGGTAGATGGCAAGAACACTACTGGCGAGGAAAGAAGCAAGCGACAGAAAGGAGTGTCAGTAGAAAGAAGACAAAAAGCAGAATGCAGAAGGCATCAGATAGAATACAATGTCAACGATGTAAAAGGCAAAGACGTAGATGGAAAGACACAATGTAACACAAAAACGCAGAAGGCGGAAGTAGACGACAACGGCAAATGGAAGAGGCAGTTAGAAGCAGGCAGAGCTTTAATCTAAAAGTAGAAGACAAAAACAGTGACGAAGGTAGAAGCAAGCAGTAGAAGACAGACACAGAAGGCAGAATGTAGAATGCTGTGACAGAAAGGTGAAAATAAAAGTTCAAAGCAGAAGGCAGAAGCAGAAAGTAGAAACAGCAGTCGAAGTACCGGCAGGTGTGTAGGTAGTGCAGATTTCCCTACGAGTATTTTTGTTTTTCTTAAACTGTTAAACTGGATGCGTGGTTGTTCGTTGATACCAATAATTCTTATATTCAAAAACTGTAAAACATCAAGATTGATAACTTTCGTAGAGTGATGAAATCAATGGAAATAATGGCATGGAAATCAGAACACATTGGCAGAAGTCAGTATATAAAAGGTAGAGGCAAAATGCAGAGGCAGAAAGGTAGAAAGCCGAATATAAAGGCAAATATCAGAGATAGAAACCAGAAGCTGAAGACAAAAGGTAGTGGTAGCTATAAGACAAAGGCAACGAAAAAAGACAGAGCAAAAAACCAGAACCTATAAACAGAAGAAAAATGCTGAGGCAGAGTGCAGTGGCAGAATGGTGAAAGGCTGAATCTGAAGGTAGAAATGGTAGCAAAGATACAAAGAAGCGGTAGAAGGCCGTGGCAGATGGAAGAGGTCGAAGACAGAGACAGAAGTTAGTATGCAGAGGTATGAAAAATTAAGGACAAAGACAAAGGTAATAAAGGCAGCAAGTATCACGCGCAGAGACAATTTTAGCAGACAATCATAGATTGCAGAGCCATCATGCAGATGCAGGAAGCAGAAACAGAAGTAACGACAGAAGGGAAATGCAGAAGACACAGGCAGAAAGCTGAGGCATAAGACAGAATCAGAACACAAAGGCAGAAGGTTGAAGTAGAAGGCAGATGTGAATGACAGCGATGACAAGCAGAGGCAACATAATGCAGAAGTATAGACGGAGGCAGCAATCAGAAGGCACAGAAGGTCAGAGAAAAGGTCAAACATTAGAGACAAAATTCATATGCAGAAGGGAGCAAAGGTTTGGCCGGGGCCCGTGGCGTAGTTGGTCACACGTTCGCTTCATATGCGGATGGTCATGGGTTTGATTCCCAGTCCCGGCACTTGCAATTTTTCGTCAGTTGCTTTTCCCCCGAGAGCAACTGACACTGACCCTCTTCTGAGCCCCATGGCTCAAACGGACCCGGATACCTGGAAATCGGCGAACTGCTACTCATAATGGACCCTCAATCGGACTGGAAAGGAACAACGGCCATCCATAATCATCCTTGTGCTCATCATTCTACTAGGTATAAAGTAGAAAAAGTGAAAGCGGCAGAAAGGCAATCCAGTTCGATAAAGTAGAATAGAATCTAGGCGCTGTACAAAATGTAAGGGCAGCTGTCAATTGAAATTGCTCACGTAGTGCCCCAGTGGACAATGGAGCTGTAAATTAGGTTAAGCGATTTAGAATCAAGGGAGCAAAGGCAGACGACGGAAGGTGGAAAACAGAAGCAGAGCACAATGTAGAGTCAGAAGGTAGAAATAAAAGAAACAGAAGAAGAAAACTGTGACAGAAAACATAGACAGCGATAGAAGGTAGAGCCGTAAATGCCGAAAGCAGAAACTAAAGCAATCACAGAGGGCAAGGTTAGCAGCCTGAGGCAGATGATAATGCTAGAGATAGAAGGTACAGTTTGTACCAGCGACAGTGAAAGGCAGAAGGCAGAAACAGAAGCAAAGGATGAACGAAATGACAAAAGGAAGAGGCCGAAGATATAGATAGAAAACAAAAAGCAGAGGTATTAAGAGAGCCCGTTCTTTTACCCTTATGCAAATAGCAGGAACAAAGACGAAGGCAAAAGGAAAAGGCATTGACAGAGGAATCAAGCATCACGCAGACATAATCATGGCAGACAAAGATATATGACATAGCCATTGAATAGCTGAATAAAGTAGAAAAAGAGACGTAAACAAAAAGGAGCGGCAAAAGACAGCTATAGAAGGCAGAGGCAGAGAGTGGAGGTGGAAGGTAGAAACAGTAGGCAGACATAAGAAGAAAGAAACAAAACCGGAGATCAAATTCATACACATAAGGTGGAAAAGAAGCAGGAGTCAGAGGCAGATGATAGCAATCAAAAGTAAGGACAGAATGCAGGTAGAATCATGGAAACAGAGAAATGAAGCAGTGCCAGAATACATAGTCAGAGGTAGAGGGAGAACCATAATACTTAGACAGAAAGCTGAAATAGTAGCAAAAGCAGAAACTGCATTTGGTTAAATGTTATTCATCACCATGATCAACAGGCTCAGCTCAGCCCCAAGAAGAAAGCATTGATAGAAAGTATAGATAAAAGGTACAACAAAAAGGTAAAGGCAAAAAGCAGAAAACAGAAACTGAGGCATAGACAGAAGATGGTGGCAGAAGGTAGATGACAGAAGCAAAAGAAGGTGTCCGGCCATTTGGCCGAATGTCGTTTGGTCGAACGCCATTTGGCCGAATGCCATCTGGTCGAATGCCATCTGGCCGAATGCCATCTGGCAGAATGGGTCGTTTGGCCGAATTATGATCAAAAGATTCAGAGAAAGTTTTTGACATTCTAGCTATAAATATGATCATCAGAAATATTTCCTTCTTTTAATCATAGGCTATTCTTTCTAGTTTTGACCTTCAGGGATTAGGGCCTGGTACCATTTGGGCAGGTGTACCTATTTTGGGCACTTGCCGCTATAACTAAATCAATTTCAAACCGATTGATTTGAGTTTTTGTATAGAGTTAGATACTGTACGTGCCTAACTCTATACAAAAATTCAAATCAATCCGTTTGAAATTGGCTTAGTTATAGCGGCAAGTGCCCAAAACAGGTACAGCTGCCCAAATAGTGCAAGACCATAGTTGGCGTTGAATCTGCCAATATTTTGTCAGAGATTTTTCCTTTTTTAAATCATAGGCTGTTCTTTCGAGTTATACTGATGCGAGGAACAGTAGCATGGTCACTTATGTCCATCTTTCATTTTCGGCCAAACGGCATTCGGCCAAATGACGTTCGGCCAAATGACGTTCGGCCAAATGGCGTTCGGCCAAATGACGTTCGGCCTGTATATAACTCTTAATTGCAGATCCTCTATGGAGCCACCATCTTATATAAATCGCCAGTTTAGCGAAAGCTATTCTGAGAGTTCAACTTTCAGAATATTTCATTTTTTTATTTTTTTAAAACTGTTAATACGTTCTGAAACACATAAAAACATTTGAAGATACGCATCATAATCCTGAAGATCATCCATAATTTAAGATGTTTCGAGTGCCCAGGAAATAAAAATTACAAAATACTCAAACCGTCTTAAACATACTGGATAGTAGCCACCGTGATTTCAAGCATAATGACTCCAAATGTCACCCAATTGTGCCAAAAAGGGTTAAGAGGCTTTTACCGAAAACTTCTTCCATCATCCCACTTCCTCTCTAAAATGGAACATATCGCTGTATAAATCTCTCCGGAACCATCTTGGCAGAAGTAACACGGCATGGGAATTGCCATCGACTGTCTGCAAATGTTTCTCGATTGGTTGACGTTGTACCTACTGTTACTGTTGCTGCCTGGTCGGCCGGTAAAGAACCGAAGCACCCAATTCCGTATTTGGACAATGGTGCCCCGGCCCGTAACTCTTCTGGCCTACTACTCTGGGGGTTGCGGATGGGGTACCGAACTTTTTTCTTTGCTAATTTGGAAGGGAAATAAGCTCCGGGAGAAAGGATTACAAGGCCGGTCTGTTGAAAGGCGGAAGGGAGAAGGAGTGCAGCTGGGGAAGACGGAATCAAGCAGATGGTTTTATTTATCCGGATACTGGACCGGTATCATTGTTGTGTCGTTTCATGTTCGAGTATTTTTAGAACGAATTTGGATTGAGAAGGAGAGATGTCAAGTCAGGTTTAGACATTGAATTTGCTAATCTTTGATGGGTTTTAAATGATGCGTTTATTGTTGGCTTTATTATCTGGCTAAATCTGAATAGAAAATAGCAATGGATATTCAAATGTTTCCAAAATTTAATTTAAAAAAAAGTTTGTATTCTTTTTAAATTTTTTAAATATTTTCTAAATTGTTGTCAATTACTATCACATTTCATTACCCAAGGCAATAGTTTATTCAAGGAAAAGATCTTTGAAAAATGATTTGACCGGGAATTATGTTTCTATTATAAATAATTTATTACCGATATTTTCAGCCCAAAACAAAATAGATCTTAATTTTAAAATAAACTGTTTTAAAACTAAATACCTCCAATAATGTGTAGGTAAGTAAATATTTCTGAGGTGTCTTCCAATTAATATAATTTCATACTCACTTTTAGAAATTTTATCAAAATATTCTAAATTAATAATATGAATAATTTATGTACATATTACAAAAAAAAAATAACTCAATTACCCAAAACAAGACTTGAACATTCTTTTCCCGTGTTACATCTTCTTTAACCAAAGAAACCTCGATTTTTGTGGTTCGAACATTAAAGTTCGTGTTCTGCACCATGCTCACCCTGTAAAACCCGAAAAATAACGCCATCACACTGTTGTTCCTGGCGCGATTGTAATGCAGATATTGTCCACTCAAAACTATATCCAAAGCGGCGAGGTAAGAGACGACGATATCCCTATTCCCTATACTCGGTACGACAACTCAAGGACCATAGGAGAGTGTAGAACGGTACTCCACAAATGTCAACAACGTTTAGTTCCACAATAGCCCCTCCGATCCATCCAAGTCGCTGCGCTGCTGTCTGGTGAAGCCTAGAGATCAGAAAAGCTAGGAAGGCCGTTGTTGTCGGAAGAAATGACACGGAACGAAGGGGGTGAACATGGTCCTCAAAGTTTGTTTAACAAGGCAGAGAAATAGATGCGACGAAAGACATGCGACGACGGCAGCTCGAGAAGGGTAAGATTACAGTCTAGTGGAGTTTATCTGTAAACGAGTAAAGTCATGGAGATGGCGAGCTGAGGGAGGTCGTTAGCGGCGCTGAGGGTATGCAATTTTAAGAGATGTTGCACGTTGTATCGCTTTTCCTCTCAACAAATTCCATGTCGCTGTTCTGGACGAACGCCTGAAGGTGGACAAGAGCAGGGCTGGTAGCGAGACACACTACACAATTTTTTATTGCGTCCTTTTCCTGCATCCGTATTTGAAGGGGGACTGTTTGAATTTCAAGGGAACTAATTTTGCAATGAATTATATTAATAAAATATTATGTTTGGATGTTTTCACTGGATTTTCTGAGACTATCATTTCATATTTTTCCAGGAACGGTTCATAGAATCCGTCCCATCCAGAAATCTTTGCGGTATGTCTTACAGATATTCTTAAGTATGAAGTTTTGAAAGTAGTATTGCAAAGATTTTCTGAGGGGATGGATTATAGGATTTAAGGAGTCCGAAGAGCGTTAGCTTGTTAGCAATTGCCTGTTAAATTGCACACAAAGTTTTTGCCGTCTACTCAGTTTTGATTATCATAGTTGTATGATGTAGTATATTCGATTTTTTTGGTTTATTTGTGGAAATTCTCGAATTTTCTATAGAAGGCTCGGAGGATCAAGTCACATATACCAATCAAACTCAGTTCGATGAATTGAGATGACGTCTGTATGTGTGTATGTATGTATGTATGTCTGTGAGCAAAAAAAGTTCACTAACTTTTAAGGCACTTCTCATAGACCGATTTTTCAGATTATAGCTCGAATCGAACCGGAATTTCACCGCATTGTTTGCTATTGAAAATGGTCCGGATCGGTCAAGGCGTTCTGGAGTTATGGCCATTTCAGTTATCTGGACCACCACCGGTAAAACTGAACCAAGCCCCATGATGCGACACATCAAACTGCTGCACTTTTTGTAACCTTTAGCAAGGTTGACGAATTTTGTGCGGAAATCAACATTAGAGATCCGACATTCCATGATGTCGGACCAAAATTCAAGGTGGCAGCCTAACATTCAAGATGGCGTTTCCAAATTCAAGATGGCGGCTGTTTAATATAGTTTAAGGCTCTAAAGCCATGCAATATGGTAATATTTGGAATGAGGAAGAAGCCTGGACTCCAAAATGGCTACCAAAATATCCAAGATGGCGGCTGTTAAGTGGAGTTTTAGGCCCTAAAGCTATGCAATATGGGTAAATATGGTATAGGGAAGATGTCAGGAGTAAAAAAATGACGACCAGAATACTCAAGCCTTAAATCCAAAATTGTGGCTGTTTAATGGAGTTTGAGGCCCTAAAACCACGCAATTTGGGTATATTTGGTATGGGGAAGATGTCCGGAATAAAAAAATGGCAACCAGGATATCCAATATGGTGGTTCCAATATTAAGATGGTGGCTGTTTAGTGGAGTTTTAGGCTCTAAAACTATGCAATATGGATATCACAGACAAACAGTCGTAACACTCTTCAAAACGGCTTGACATATGCCCACATGTATTTAACGAACAATTCAAATTTCATTTCATTTGCGCGATCCTTCCACCAGATGCGCTAGTGTTCGATCGCTTCGACAATTGCCAGTGTACACGTTGCTGAATGATGCAAATGAAAATTACAGGCGATTTGTGTAGCGGTGTGCGTGTTAGACACACGACAAGTCGAAATCCATCAGTGCCATATCTCGCGCGGTTCTACCACCAGGTGGCAGTATGCTCATGAAAAAGACACCGGGCAAAAGCTTTTGGAGAATTTCCTCTAAGATTTACGTCTGTTTGTCTGTGTGGATATATTTGGTATTCCGGAGTCCAAAAATTGCGAACAGAATACCCAAGATGGCAGCTGTTCAGTGGAGTTTTACTGCCGATCCACGCCTGATTGTCCCATGTTTTATGGGAATCTCATATAACATGGGACAACTATGCGTAGAACGGCAGCTTAGGCTCTAAAACCTTGTACAATGGGTATATTTTGTATGAGGAAGTCCGGAGTCCAAAAATGGCGACCAGGATATCCAAGATGGCGATTCCAAAATCAAAATGGTGGCTGTTTAATGGCATTTTAGGCTCTCAACCATGCAATATGGGTATATTTGGCATAGAGAAGATGTCTGAACTCTAAAAACGACAACCAGAATATCCAAGATGGCGGTCTAAAATCCTAGATGGCGGCTTAAAATCCAAGATGGCGAGTGTTAAATTGAGGTTTAGGCTCTACAATCGTGAAACATGAGTATATTCGATATGTAGAAGATGTCCGGTTCGGAGTCTAAAAATAGCCACCAGAATATCAAAAATGGCGAACTTAAATCCAAAATGGCTGCTCCAAATTCAAGAAAGCGGCCTTTTCTTAAGATTTTGAGGCTCAAATATCATAATCCAGATAAACGATATGATTTTTGGTGCCATGAAATGGATTCTTGATAAGCATATGAATGTGCGATATTCATCGCCATGTCACTTGAATTTTTGTTGAAATGGGGTTTCAAAGGCACGAGAAAGGTGCTATCACCACTACATGGATTAATTATGTTTTTTTTTTAAATTTCTTAAGGGGCATTTACTTGGCTGCCCTTTCATAATGCATACATGATTCAATTACACTAAGGTCTGTTTTTACACGGGTAGTTTTTCTGCTTTAACTCGGTCAATTTTGAGCCAATTCACATGAAAATTTGTACACAGGTAGACACGGTTAGTACTACCTGTGTACGGAAAATCAGATAGGTAGGTTCAAAATTGACCGAGTTAAAGCAGAAAAACTACCCGTGTAAAAAAAGACCTTAGTGTATTGAACACTTGTAGCCGGCACTGGCCGATCCGGGAATAATCTATGCGGCTTAAGCGCCACTCCGTTAGGAGACCGCAAGACAAGTTTAATTTGCCCGGTTGAGACTCGTTCAGGGCGAGTCCATTCAAAATCTTCAGAGAGAATAGAGATCGAGCCAGTCCGTCTACTTACTACACCAGAACTGGGGAAACTACCCTAAACAACCAACATATAACTTCCAGATTAACAGACCATTTCTCCAAAGAGCGGTGAGAGATCACCCATACCTAAAAACGTTGCAACTCTAAGATGTGACGTTGCACGCTAGATTTTCATCATTGGAAGCTTCAAATCGTTCCCGCTAGAGGCGCAACCAGAGTAGACGAGACAAAATCAAATAAAGTCAAATTCCGCCACGCGGAAGACATTCAACGCAAAAACAAGATACGCGACAACATGTAAACACTTCTTTCTCTACGTCGGCAAGTTTCAGAAGGCCGGCTCCAGAGGCACGTTATCCTCCATTTGGGACATTTGTGCTTATCTATGTCTGTTCTCCCGTGCTCAATCAGTTTCAATGTGCTTGGCTGTACAGCATCCCATTCACTTTTCCTCGACGATGGAAGCGACGATAGAAAGCTTCACACCCGGGTGTCTAATAGAAACGTGGTTGGGTGGGTCGTCCACTGATTACGTGCGCACGTTTTTGGTTATGCCGCACCCAACCTCCAAATTGATGGACGCGTCCAAAATCTTGGATGTGCAGTCCAGACAAATTACCTCAACCTTTGGTTGGCAAAAATCTCTCCGCGGCGTCCTCAGCGGACGCCGCCCTCCGCAAAGAAAAAAATGAACGGACTCACCGACTACTGCAGGCACTGGTGTGGTACGTAGCGAAATCGATTGCTGTTGGTGAAGGTTCACTCGTGCGTGGTCCTGCGCTCCTGGTTCTTGCGCAGTGTAACCACGGCGGTGGATCGCGACCTTTGGACTCAATCGCGGGTCCACGTGGAGTCCACGTCTGGTGGCCCTTTTGACGAATCGGGCCCTCTTGGAGCGGCGCTTGGTAGCCGCAGGTATCGAGCGATTTGTTGACGGATCGCTCTTCAGGTCCGAAGATGGTAGAAGCGTCACAGGTGTTCTTCTCGAAGTCGTTGGCTGGAGAAAGGTTTCGGAAACACAATAGACGGGGTTCTAGTACAAGGCACAATTATCACAATGGGACGGACACATTGAGCACATACCTGTCTTTCTATCAAGAAACGCACAAAACTTTCTTAGACGCACAACTTCTTCTAGCACTTTCTGTATCTAGGAACTAATTGAAAGGACAAATTAAATTAGAGTTGGAAAGTATTGCCACGTTGTTTTACACTCACAAGGTCAAGAACACGCTATACAAAAAAAGAACGCGACACTTCTACTTCGATTGACTGCTCGGACGAAATTGATTTGATGCTTTGACCCTCAGATTAGGGAAGGTGATCTCGTCCGAGTCCAGCGGAAGCTCGAAATTTCTCGCGAACTTCATCGAAATAGTTCGGTAATCTGAAAGAATATGCTGGCCGAGCGCCCAGGTTTCGCGTTCGGCCGCGACCTTCTCTCTCTCGACTTTCTCTGAAGATTCCGAATGGACTTGACCTTCGGAGACAGTTTTTCAGGGCCGAATGCAACCATTAATAACGCCTGTAGCCGATTATGTCGGTAGATCTAAAGTAAGCGACGGTCTACCTTAAGGCGTGTTGCAGGTCTTTAAAATTAGATCGATTTGGGTGGTGGAATGTCTGGTTTAATTAAATAATTACTATAGTACATGGAGCAAAGGCTACACACTTAGTACATACCGTATGCGTGAAAATGTTTGCACCATCGTAAAATAAAATTCCAGTTTTACTTGTGAAGACAATATATTGGTTTTATTTGCAGGCATTTAAGCTATAACTCATATCATAGTAGGCTGTGAATAAAAAGTGTTGATTTTCTTAGTTTAACACTTGCATAATGACGAAGTGGCAACCTAGCTCGTGATTTGTCCACGCGCAAATGTCGAAAAGTATTAGTTGTAGTGTCAAAGTCAAGATTAACAATTTTTGAATTTATTTTTTTATTTTGACATTGCCTAATGGTGTAGACATTGACACCAAACAAAAGTTATAATAACTATTGATTCTGTAATTTGGTACGGATCGATAGTTTTTCGGAAATCGAAAAAAACGGAGGTTGCGTTCGGGCAAATTCAAGACTTTCTTATATGGCGCTACTCGAAGCTCCTGGATGCCATTGGTAATAATGTATGTTTTTTTCTATGGTTGAAGGATCATAAAGGCTACCGTAATTTTCCTTTTCGATATGCCATGCCGTTAAGTCGCTGATTTCGCGTTTCTTTGCCATTTTTCTCATTGAGCGCATATAATTCACCCAAATCTTATTTTTGGTGGCAGCGATAGCTTTCTTAATCCATGTTAACCTTGGATGACCAGTGGACACCTTCGGGAATAGTTGCCCTTGCTTTTTTTCGGCCTAAGACTGTTTTACGGTTCTCCTGAACACTCCTGAAATGTCTTTTTTAACATTTGCGCGTGTACAAGTCCCGACTACCGCTGCCATTCCTTCATAGTGCAAATTTTAAACTTAAGAAATCGGATTATTTTACCCGCAACCTACTGTGATATGAGTTAGAGCTTACGTGCATGCAATAAAAACCAAGACATTGTGTGTACAGGTGATATGGGTACCTTATTTGTACGATGGTGCAAACATTATCACGCATACGGTATTATCTAAACTGTTAGCATTTCTGGCAGATTTGTTTTCAATTTCAAACACAGGGCCGCAGGACGGGTGTTCCAGGTGGTTTCAGAGGGCCTTAGGGGGTTTCATGGGTGTTCCATGCAGTTTCAAGGCGTTTTAGAGCGTCCCAGTGGCGTTTCTAGAGGTTTTATGGGTGATCCAGGGTTCCAGATATCACGTGCGTTCCAGAAGTGTTCAAAGGATTTCATAGGTGTGACTTTTAGATGCATTCCATGGTCTTTCGTGAAACAGGATTCACGAGGTTCAAGAGGTATTCCAGAGGTGTTTCATGGGGCTTCAGGGAGTATCAGGGGCGTTTTATGATGCTCCTGAGAATTTCAGGGTTATTCCAGGGGATTTCAGGGAGTTCAAGAGGTTTCAGATATACTTCAGGATGTTCCGGGTTTCAAGAGGTTTTTGGAGAGATCCTGGGGGTTTCAAGGGGTTTCAAGGGCGTTCCAGAGAATTTCGTATTCCAGCTTGGTTCAGAGGCGTTCCAGGGGTATTCCAGTGAATTTCAGGAGCGATCCAGGTGTTTTCAAGAGGGTTCAGGGGTGTTCCATGGAATTTAAAGGGTTTCGGAATTATAGGAGAGTTCCAAAAGTTTAAAGGGATTTTGTTTCAGAAGTGTATCATAAGATTTCAGGGACGTTCTAAGGGTTCTTAACTTTAAACACATTCCAGGGTTTTTCATCAAAATTTAGAGGGTTTCAGGAGCGTTCCAGAGGGTTTTCAAACTTATGAAGCGTTCCATGGGGTCCATGGGGTGAAAGGTCCCTAAGTTCAAGGTGTTCCAGCGAGCTTCGGGGGTTCCAGGAGTGCTCAATGGGATAACAAGAGGTATTCGAGGCTTCTCAGTAAGCTTCAGGGGTGTTCCAGGGGATTTCAGGGGTCTCAAGCGAGATACAGAGGTGTTCCATGGGATTTCAGGGATGTTCTAAAGGCTTACTGGATGCTTTGGGTTTCAAGAGCGCTCTTGGTGGCTCTGGGGTGTGCTATTGGCATTCCAAGGGTTGTTTTGGATTTTCTAGGGGGTCCCAGGGGCGTTACATGCAGGGGTTTCAGTGGTTTTCACAAGCGTTCCAAGCGGTTTCAGAGACGTTCCAGCTGGTTTTAGGGGGTTTAAGCCTTTGAAGCCAGATTGTCATGCCTTCGCTGCCGCAAACTCGCTGGCCTCGAACACGTTTCTTATGCTCGGTTTCATCGCTGGAGTTATATTGGCCCTTCCGGATCGAAAGGGTTAAGGAGTGTTCCAGGGGTTTTCAAGGATGACCTGATGACTAAAAACCTGTGAAACTCCATTGAAAGCTCTAGAAAACCCGGGAACTCCCTCCAAAGCTCATCTGAGATCCCCTGACAATCATTGAAACTCATCGAAAATACCCCTGACCCCCCTTAGAATCCCTGAAAACTACTAGAAACCCTCCGAAATGTTTCTGAAACTCTCATGAAACTTAAAAAAGAAAATCTGGTAAATTTTGTAACATATATTTTAAAATTTCGGCTACCGGAATGAACCATTCAACAATTAGTGAAAAATGGTCAATATTAGGATGAGCCAAATCAAGAATGCGTTCAACATGTGGTTCCAGACATCCGATGTGAATGTTCTATTTTCTCTTGGGAAATGGAATTTATGGGAATTCGAATTCAATGGGAAGTACAATGACTGGATGTTCACTAATAAGAAAATGTTCTTACTGAAAAGCTTGAAAGTGTACAATATAACCTTAGTCGTGCATTGGGGTCCCCTAAACGTGCACTAGGCAGCGAGGTAAGCGCAAGCTAATTTACGAAGAAAGGTAAAAATACGTCAAAGTTTTACCACAGACAAACAGACGTAACTCTTAGATGAAATCCATCAAAAACTCTTGCCCGGTGTCATTTTCATGAGCACACTGCCACCTGTTGGTAGAACCGCGCGCGACATTGTCGGCCATGATGGATTTCGATTTGACGTTTTGCTGACACGCACACTACTACACACTCTCTCTCTTCTTGGCGTAACGTCCTCAAGGGACAAAGCCTGCTTCTCAGCTTAGTGTTCTATGAGAACTTCCACAGTTATTAACTGAGAGCTTCCTCTACACTACTACACACATTGCCTGTAATTTTCGTTAGCATCATTCAGCAACGTCAAACGTCAAAGAGATCGAAAACTAGCGCATCTGGTAGAACGATCGCGCAAATCAAATTAAATTTGAATTGATCGTTAAATTCGTGTGGGCATGTGTCAAGCCGTTTTGAAGAGTGTTACGACTGTTTGTCTGTGGTTTTACGCATTAGAAATTTTATAGGATTTTTTAAAATGTGTGCCTAAATTTCTATTTGAAGTTATTTAAACATGACAACAGAAAGCGTTCGAAAATTTTGGAACAATAAGGTATTTTTTATTCATTGTTTTCGTACAAGTTCTCGATTTTTTTGCAATAGGGGGATTAGGGGCATAATGGACACCCTAAGCAAATCAGTATGTTAGACCTGTATAAAAGATAAAAACTTAACATATTATCAGTTGGCTTACAACTTTAACTTGTTTCCTACGTATTTCAATAATTTACAGCAGGTAGAATGTCATTATTGCGAAGAAATAATGAATTGTAAACCGTGTGTTTTTTGGGGCTGGCAGGAATGGTACGGGGCGAAATGGACACCCATCGGGGCATAATAGACACCCCTGCATATTTTATGCTGTATCTTTGATAATATCGACCAGTTAAGTAATTTGCCTACGGAGATCAATACCACAGATACAATACACCACCTTAGACGAGTTTACATAACATCAAAGTTAATTAAATAAATTTTAGGCTAAATAAGGCTGACACAAATTTCGATTTTCTCTAATGTCACCCCCCCTCGGAAAATTTTGGTCGTAATTCGACATTTTGAGGGGGGACACAAATAAATTATACAAAAATTTAAAAATTTTGAACTGAAATTAAAGTTGTCGAGAAAATTTCTTAACAAATCCGATGAGTTTTACAATTTTGCCTAATTGTTTGGGTAATTTTTCAACAAATACATTTATTATTTATTATCCACCCCCTTGACGAGTCAACGAGCAAAGTGACAAAAGAAGAAAATGTGATTTTTTCCGGCCTAATCGGATTGATTTTTTCCACACTCTCTAAAACGCCTAACAGTATGCAACGCGCATACATCCATTCATAATTGCAAGTGTTCATTTCGCCCCGAATCGACTACAACATTGAAATTGCTATTTTGAGCAGGGTACGAAAAACGGATCACGCCGAAAAATAAACGCTTTGTCCTAAGCGGTGCATGTCGGTAACAAAGGCGTTCCGCAACAAACGCATGTCAAGCGATGAGAGCAATAAAACAAATATCGCTTGCCGTGCGTGTGCCGATATTTCGGCTTTTATGCTGAAATTTTCGACCCACATCATGAATTCATGAGCATTTGGACGAATTAAGACTCTTGCCATCCTTAGAGTCGAGTTTCAGTTGTAAAACAATGAGAAAATCACGATGTGAATAGAACGAGACAAATATTCCTACCGTTTTTGTTGTGAACAAACTCGGGAGCGATTTTGTCATTATCTGCTAACGAAAAAACAAAGCGTTGTTGCTGTGCCTTCTTTGTTGCCTATTTTTCGCTTGTGGTGCCATATTTTGCGAACACTGATTTTGAGTAAGTTGCGATAAAAAATATAATACCTCAACCATTGTTAAATCTGCGTATATATGTAGATATGCAAACATTTTATTTGTGTTATGGTGGACACGCTCAAACACGCGTATTACCTTATTTGTTGCTGCTTCGAAATTATAAGAAATCCACCATATGAAAAACATGCTTCAATTTCAATGATATTTTGGTTATTTTGAAGGAATATAAATGATACTTTTGAAAAATAGAACAATGACTTGTTCCTTTACACTTATGCATTGAAAGTTTTACATAAAAGTCAACGGTTTGGACAAAAACAGGGGTGTCCATTTCGCCCCGGGTGTCCATTATGCCCCTAATCCCCCTAACCATTCTTTTTTAAATTTTGTTTGAAAACGGTCTCTTAAAAAACGGAAAACATTTTTTACCAGGAAAAAAATCAGGATATTCCTTGATCCATACTCTACATGTGTCCGAATACCGTTTTCGAAAACATTGCTTCGTCATTTAATAAAAAAATAATAATCAAAAAATGAGGAAATGCTTCCAGTTTCGCCTGTCGAAACTGAGTACATTTCCTCTTACAAGTATATTCTCGAGAAATTCATGAGTACTTTTTTTACGGAATATCCAGACAAATATTTCTAGATTTGCAGTAGACAGCAACTAGATACATTTTCTGGAAATCTACTGTAATTCCAAAGTTTTAAGAAAGCTTCGACGTGTTTTTTTTTTCAAGCTCAAATATTTTTAACAAATTATGTTTCTAATTCTGAGTAGACTTTTTTCCCCTTAACAAACCATTGAAAACTTTAGTAAAGTTTTTTCTTCGACGTTACCAATCGTCACCAACCCTGTCGTGGAAAAACAGGTACACTGGAAAACGGGACAGCTGTGGAAAGGCGACGACCTCTGGCGGATGTTTATTTAGTCTCTCCAGTAGTAGGATCCATCCTACTCATCCCGTTCTCGGTCATGTTGCCTTTTTTTTGCTCCTTGGCGTTTAAAATGTTCCTCTCGGTTTCCTTCCAGCAACGTACAACAAGGAAGTGTGGAGAAGGCTTGAAATTTAACGACATCGCCGCGTTGAAGACACTTCCTGCGAGAAATGAGGTCACTTGGTACTGTATATTCGCTGAGATACCTACCTACGTTTAGATCCCACTTGATAAATTCCGAAGTGGATGTCGGGTAAACTAGTGAAGCAACTTTTCCCATCATCATGCTGTTGTTTGTTCTGCAGTTTCGAGCAAAACACCCAGTTCCCGTCCAGTAGTCAGCCAGTGTGGGAAACTGTGCCATATGTTGTTGGCTACACGGGATCGGTCTTCAAAAATTTGCCGGCTAGGATGGGGAATTATTCTTCGTAGTTACAGGATTTCGAAAAATTGTTTGTAAGGTACACCGGGGCAAGTATGAACGGGTGGGGTAAGATGAAACAGCGGGTTATTGTGATGTTATTCAATCATGATAAACAGTTTGAATGTCATAACACATGTTTTTTTTTATCAAACAATCTTTTGGTGAAGTAAGACTTTCAAAATTATATTGAAATCTATTTCAAAACTTCTCATTTCATCTTTCCACCCGTTTAAATTTGCCCTGGTGTACCTTATTGGAATTTTACATCCAGCTTATTTATTTTTTTATTTTAGTTTAATTGATCGTTATATTTTTGTTTTTTTAGTTTTACAATTTTGATTTTTTGTGTTTTTTTATTAACTTTCTTTTACTATTCAATCAATTAAAAGTGATAAATTATGTTATGATTATAGAGTCGAAGAGTAACCGTTACTGAATAATTGAATTTTAAAACATGGAAAATTAATTGCATTCAAACATTTTTTGTGCATTGATTTCAACTCTGTTATCTGTAGGTTTTAGATATCTACATTAAAAAAAGTTGGTGAGCAACTGAAAGCAGATTGCAAATAAAAGTAACGAGTATTTAAAAAACCCAAATTAATCCACCTAGAGGTGATAGTGCCTTTCTCGTCGTATATGTTCTCACGATCTTTCCGTCGACGTAAGTCAAAGTGTTCCTGAATCCTGATATTTTTTAAGAAAAGCAAGCATTTTATCAAAGTCATCATTGAATTGACTTAAAACTCATTGATGGCACATACTCCGACGTTGTGTTCAGCGTAAAAGCAGAGCTGAATAATATCAGATTTCTCAGTTGACTGCTTGAGTACCTTCACTAACATTGGGAGCTGATCAATATCAAGACGATACTAACAAGCTAAGATATAACTTTTTATATTTTATTGACCCTTAAAAACAAGAACGTAGTGAGTATAGTGAGACGTCTGTTTGTATGTGGGTTTAATATGTCAAGATTTTGTTCTCTTACACATATTTATCGCTTGCATTGATTTTATTTACTTTCGTAGTTCCGGCGAAGCATCAAACGCTGGTTGTGCAACCCTACCAGTAGTCTCTAATGTGGTATGAGCCTATTTTCTAGTTATCCGTTCCTCAGGTTATTAAAAAAGCCGTGATGTGATATGTCGCATGGTATATTTGGTTACTTTCCGGAACAGGTTCCGGAGCACCATCGGGTCTCCCAAATATAGTCTGAGGCAATATCATTGCTAACGTACATCAGGTTACCTAAAAAACCACGATTTGATTTATCTTATGCATGGGTATAAATCACTTTTACATTTGACCACTCCCTGTGGGACACCCAGAACTAGTTTCGGGACACTACCGGTTGTCTAAAATATGGTCTGAGGCTATGTTCTTACGAATCGATCATCGTGTTATCAAAAAAGGGTCTCCAGTTGGCCTAGTGGTTAAGGCTATGAATCGCCAATCCGGAAACGGCGGGTTTGATTCCCGTTCCGGTCGGGAACATTTTCTCGACTTCCTGAGCATAGTGTATCATTGAACTTGCCTCACAACATACAAATTCATGCAATGGCGGGCAAAGGAAACCCTTCATTTATTAACTGTGGAAGTGCTCTAAAGAACACTAAGTAGAAGAGAGGCAGGCCAAGTTCCAATGCGAACGTCGAGCTATAAAGAAGAAGAAGAAGTTATCAAAAAAGCTGCTATTTGATCTACTGTCAAACCCTGCGTATTCATCACTCTTTAATAAGACACTTTTTAACTTGTACCCCGCTCATTCGAAATTTGTTGAATTAAAAAAATGATCAAATGTCTCAGTGTAATACACTGTAAATACGAATGAAACGATATTGTGATGTTACTTACACCCGCAGCGGCTCCTCGTGCAGCTGCTACTTCCGAAAGTACTAATTTGGTGCGTTCCGACACCTGATCCGTTTGGTGATCAACCGCAGTGAACCTCGGAAAAATGAACAAGCTATAAATTCGTACCACCACAATATCTATAAGATTTGTGTTCAAAAACAAATCACACAATCTAAACAAAACTAAAATAGAGTTAGTTTATCGAATTGAAAGTTTACACAGGTAATTTGACAGCAATCATTGTCGAATCAGCGTGGTTTTATGGTACGACACGCATGGATTTGATTCAATTTCACATTTACAACTTTCGGTTCACATTTTACCACTTACCGATTGTCCCTGATGTGGTCTTAGACAAGTTTCATGCAAATTATTAATCAGTTCTCCTACAAAGTCGCAAATTTATGTAATGTATGTATGGGTTTGGTTCATTCGTGCATTTCGCCAGTTCCGGCGAGGCACTCGAATCTGGTTCCGGAACACTACTAACCTGAGACTATTTTCTTGCTGACCGTTCTTCGCGTTATCGAAGAAGCCGTTATTTAGTGTGCTGCGTGTATGCGTTTGATTTTTTTTCTACATTTGACCACTTCCGTCGGGGCACCTGGAACCGGTTTCGGCACACTATTGGTTTTCCAAAGTATGGTCTATGATTTTTTTTGTTAACCGTTCATCAACTTACCTAAAAAGTCATTAAATGTGTTTCGAATTTATGGGTTTGGTTCTCCTTTACATTTGACCACTTCCGATGGAGCAACCGTAATCGGTTGCGGAACACTACCGGTTGTTCCCAATATGGCCGGAAACTTTTTTTCTGTTAAATCAAGATGCCTTAAAATCCGCGATTTGATGTGTCGCTTGCATGGGTTTGGTTCCCTTTTATATTTGGTCATTTTCGGCGGGACACCCGGAACCGGTTCTGGATCACAACCGATTCAGATATGTTCTGAAAATATTTTCCTGCTTACTGTTCATCAGGATATCAAAAAAGCCACGATTTGATACTTGATTTGATATGTCCCTTGCATTGGTTTAATTAACTTTTATACTATGCCACCTCCGGCGGAACATCTGGAACCGGTTCTGATATGGTCTGAGAATGCTTTCCTGCTAACTGTTCATCAGGTTATTGAAAAAGCTGTGGTTTGATATGTCACATGCATGGTTTTATTTCAATTTTATATTTGGCCACTTCCGACGGAACACCCGGAACCGGTTCCGGGACACAACCGGTTCAGATATGGTCGGAGAATATTATCCTGCTTACTGTTCATCAGGATATAAAAAAAGACACTATTTGATATGTCGCATGCATGGGTTTGGTTAACTTTAATACTTGGCCACTTCCGGCGGGACATTTGCAACCGGTTCCGGAACACTACCGGTTCCGATATGGTCTGAGAATGTTTTCCTGCTTACTGTTCACCACGTTATCGAAAAAGCCGCTGTTTGATATGTCGCATGCATGGGATTAGTTCACTTTTATATTTGGTCACTTCCGGCGGGACACCCGGAACCAGTTCCGGGACATTACCGGTTCAGATATGGTCTGAGACTATTTTTCTGCTTACCATTCATCAAATTATCGAAAATGCCGTAGTTTAATGTGCCGCATGGATGGGTTTGTAGCGTTTTCATATCTGGCCCCTTCCTGGGGTACCGATCCGGAACACCTAAATGGCCATAACTCCGGAACGGCTGGACCGATCTGATCCATTTTCAATAGGAAACAATGGGACCAGATTCCGCGTCGAATGAACCGTCGGTCAATAAAATCGGTTGAGGTTTACTGCCAAAAAGTGATGTGAGTTTTTTTGTACACACACATACACACACACACACACACATACACACACACAGACATCACCTCAATTCGTCTAGCTAAGTCGATAGGTATATAAGACTTGACCCCTCCGGAGGCTCTATCAAATTTTCGTTTTTGGAGTGAACATATAGCCTTTCGGTACACCTTGGTGTACGAGAAAGGCAAAAATCATAAAAAATACAAAAGTAGCTGTACGGACAATTATTCGACACACTCTGGAACAGAACAATTTTCCTAGTTTTTTCGGATTTGACAAACTGCCGAACTGAACACATAGAAAAACAGTTATGCCAATACACGGAACAACTTTGTGTCCGATTCTGGACCTTGTCGAACCGGGCACCACTAGATTGCACTGGTGATGCCGGATACGACGGAACGACGGATGGATTAATTGAGTGTCAATGTTTGAAAAGAAGGCCACTACTGATCGGGGTGAAAGACGACTTTGTCCAAAGCAGCAGGACGGAATTTGCTCGATGGCGATTCTCGACAACAGTGTGGAAAGTGGAATGAATGCAGTGAGCGATGATGATGATGTCTACTCGGTGTGAGCTTGCAGAATTCATCAAAATCTGATTAGTAGAGCAAACAGGAGCTTGAACTGCTTTTTATGAAATGGATCTGCAAATTTTCCGAGCTGAAGGCAGGAGTTGTTTTCTATGCAAATTAGTGGATGAGTATGGCAACTCAGATTTCGAAAGTTGCATGGTTCTACTGTTTTGCTGGATGAGCTAAAGGTGGGCTAGTTTTCGATAACGAACACAAGAATAACCATTAGAATATCCCAAATCTCATGTAGTCAAGAATGTCAAAAAATGACGTTTAGAGGTTGGCCGATATTTTCAGTAAATTTTCAAGTAAAATCGCTGTACACCCAAACCTCCATTGGAGTAATGAGTCGGGATTGCCTTAATAGATTTTTCACCTAAATGGATTCAGATTATTACCTAAATGGATTGCAATGTTCAAGCAAAGAAGTTTAAGAAGGTCGAGTGGCTTGGAGATAAAGAGCTTTCATGGGAGTTTCAGGAGGAGGCGGGGGTCAAAAGCGTAGCACGAGGACTTCAGGGGCGTTTTCGAGAGGTTTCCAAGGGTCTCATTTGCGTTACATGATGGTATTACGAAGATTTCGAAGGCATTCTTAAAAGCTTCATATAATTTCTGGCGTGTTTCAGAGGCGTTACGCAGGCGTTAGGTAGGTGTTTTCGAGGGATTCTGAGGGTCTGCTTTACATGGGGTCCGAGGGGATTTTAGGGGGATTTCGACGGCGTTTCAAGGAGCTTCAGAGGATTTTATACGGGTTCCAGAGGCGTTACGCAGGCATTTACTGAGGTTTCGGAGGATCGCAGGAGCGTTACAGGGGATTATGAGAGGGGTTGAAGGGTCCTCTAGTTTCTGAAAATACATTTTGAATCATTGCTCTTAAGTGAAGTTCAGGTAGATTACGGATAACATCAACGATTTAAAGAGTTTCATAAACCTTTCAGGCAGTTTCAGAAGAGATTCAAGACATTCCAGGCTGTTAACGATTGTAGATCAGATGAGGGTTCATTCAAATACAACGTAACGCAAAATTTGACAATTTTTTACTCCCTCCCTCCCCCACGTAACAACTTTTGTATAGGAATTTATGAAAATTTGTATGTAGCGTATCATAGCGCTAGACTTCCTCCCTCAGCAATCAGCGTTATGTAATATTTGGACGAACTCTGACCTATACTCATGGAAGCTCTTAGAGATTCTTAAACAAACATACAGTTGCATGAGGCTGTCTGTGTAAGCATGATTTTCATTCAATCATTCAAGTACATAAGTTATGCATCCTCATCGCTCCAGCCTTAGCACGCCCTCAAATTCCCTTAATTCCACTCGCTACTTTTTTCTCATTAATCAACCTTATCCCACACTCCAGCTGTTCTGAAGACAAATGGAGGTACCCAAATAGATTTTACCTAAATGGATTCTACCTAAATGGAGATTTCAATGTATAATGGAAGCAATAACATTTTGGAATAATAACCTTTTTCAATGCAAATTTGTGTACTTTCATAAAATCGGTTCGAAAAAAAAAATATTCAAGCATATTTCAACGATATAAAAAAAAATCTGCTTTTTTTTAAACAAACATAACTTTTTTGTCCATTAATTCTTCATTTTGACCCACGGTGCCATTTTTCCTGTTCCGGTGAGCCACGACGACCAGTGGTGTCATTGAGATTACTCTACGTTACTCATTGAGTAACCAGTTTGGGGTATAAACAATGTTACTCGCAGTATGAGCGTCGTCCTTACAAATAAAAAAAAATATTTTTTTTATTTTTTTTTTCATTTCCATACCATTAGGAAATAGCTTCTGAGTGAAATTAGGAATTGTTTCCGCTTTACTGGACATAATGAAATAGCGTATGTGATTTTTTTTTGATATTTCAGAAAAATAAGCTCCTCTAGACGTATGGTCTAGATGGTGGTATGGTGCGCACAGGTCTTGCTCCTGGTCATTTGAGAATGGAGCAAAGGTGGCTTCTAAGGGAACCCATAAAAAGAAGTTCCAAGTGGGCGCCCTGAGATTTCCTGCAACGACCGAGACTCCCTTAAATCCCCTGAAACACCCCTGAGAAGAAAAACCGCCTTGATTTTTTTCGCGTCCTCATATTGGAGTTTTCACATCTTTGTGACATTACACGTACAAAATGCTGCAGCCTTTCCGTAGCTCTAGAGCCAGAAGCTTGATTACTCCGCGTCGCAATTCTACGCATTACGGAAATACTTTGTTTGTGAGGGGTATTTCTATAATGGAACATGTTACCAACTCTAATCAAGAATAATAGTACCCTATATGGATTTAGGCGAGATTGCATTGCTTACTATAATGGAGAAACACAGCACAATTGGGATAGTAGTTTATAGTTGATAAGGTTATACTTCATAAGATAATTGAAATTCATGCTGATCCCAACTAGTTATAGTAATTTAAAAGGAATTTGCCTTACTCTGCAACAAATAACGAAATGAATTAATAAATAAACTCTGTGATATATGGACTACATCCAGGAATTATTTTGAAAATCCCTTTAAATAAAACACATATTTCAGTGACTCTTTCAAAACTCGGGAGTTCTTCAGAAAATTATTCAAGGTTACCCCACAATTTCCGTCAAAAATTCATTCACGGACTCAAAAAATCTTGTCATGTGTATATTTATTCTAAAATTTTCTTTTGTTTCCCACAGGGATCAATTCATATTTTTCACTAGCTATTCCTCTGAAATTTCACAAAAGATTATTTTAGAAAATTTATTGCTTCAGAAATTTCGCCATGAATTTCTTCAGTAATCCTTATGATATTACTTCAGTTATTCTTTGAGAGATTCCTCCAGGAACGTGTCGAAGGATTTCATGGAGCAGGAACACCATGGATGCCTGTTCAAAATCCTTCCAGTTTCTTGCTTTAGAAAGTCTTGCATGAAATACATTCAGCCTCTTCGGAGAGATTTCTCTAACAATACTTACAGAGATTCCTCTAGCAAATCATTTTTTCTTTAGAATTTCTCTTTTTTTTTTTAGATTACCCCAGAAGTTTAAAGACTGGACTCGAAAAAAATGAGACACTCAAAATAATGTATAACTTTTGATTGCGTTCACAAAAATAGCGGATTTTTTAACCAGGAATAGCACGTTATGTGTAGTTAATTCCCTAAAAATTTCATCAAAATCGGTTTAGTATTGGCGCAAATATTGTCGATACAATAAAATGTAATTTTGGAAATTTTGGGCTTCCATTTTAAAAATTGTTTAGTCTATAACTTGGTTGTTAGCTCATCAAAACGTCTCAAAATTTGACTGTAAGTTCTTCAAGTAAGTCATAATAAGTGGTGAAAAATTCATTATCCCTTCCGTTACCAACCCCCCCTAACGAGAGTGCGAAAAAATACTCTTTTCGTTATAACTTTTTTGTTTTTCAATATTTTTCAACCAAATTTTGACACAATAAGCGGATATCCTTCTAATTTAAGGATTTGCTAGGGGTTGTTGGAATGGCCACCTGGTTCCGGAGTTATTCCGGAATCAAAATGGGTCATTCGATTTGGCCATTTTGGAAAAAGTAAATTTTCGATATGAGAGCCGTGCATTTTTCAGACCTAAGTGCACCAGAATGATAGAAAAATTTGTCTAGAAGTCCATCCTGGTCACTACGTGCTCTGGAACCCGTTTTACGGATGTTCCGGGGAACCGGTTCCGTGGTCAATTTTTGAATATGATTCAATACCATCATGCGACACCTCAATCTTCGTGTTTTTTCAAGATGCATCATTCTGTGCTGTTTTGGCGTTGTCTGAAACAATGTTGGCCATTTTGGAACCGGTATTCGGATTTCCCGAGAATCGGTTCCGGTGGTTCCCAATTTTCGAAAATAAACAAACACCATCATGCGACATATCAAACTTCATGATTTTGAAAATTATGGCATTTTATCATAATGATTGGCCACTTAGGATACATTTGGCCATTATGGAATCGGTATACAGATTTTCCGGAATCCAGTTCCGGGGTTCTGTAAGTTCCTCCAGGAATTCCTCTGGAAATTCCTCCAGGAATTCCTCTGGAAATTCCTCCAGGAATTCCTCCGGAAATTCCTCCAGGAATTCCTCCGGAAATTCCTCCAGGGATTCCTCCGGAAATTCCTGCAGGAATTCCTCCGGAAATTCCTGCAGGAATTCCTCCGGAAATTCCTCCAGGAATTCCTCCGGAAATTCCTCCAAGAATTCCTCCGGAAATTCCTCCAGGAATTCCTCCGGAAATTCCTTCAGGAATTCCTCCGGAAATTCCTTCAGGAATTCCTCCGGAAATTCCTCCAGGAATTCCTCCGGAAATTCCTCCAGGAATTCCTCCGGAAATTCCTCCAGGAATTCCTCCGGAAATTCCTCCAGGAATTCCTCCGGAAATTCCTCCAGGAATTCCTCCGGAAATTCCTCCAAGAATTCCTCCGGAAATTCCTCCAGGAATTCCTCCGGAAATTCCTTCAGGAATTCCTCCGGAAATTCCTTCAGGAATTCCTCCGGAAATTCCTCCAGGAATTCCTCCGGAAATTCCTCCAGGAATTCCTCCGGAAATTCCTCCAGGAATTCCTCCGGAAATTCCTCCAGGAATTCCTCCGGAAATTCCTCCAGGAATTCCTCCGGAAATTCCTCCAGGAATTCCTCCGGAAATTCCTCCAGGAATTCCTCCGGAAATTCCTCCAGGAATTCCTCCGGAAATTCCTACAGGAATTCCTCCGGAAATTCCTCCAGGAATTCCTCCGGAAATTCCTCCAGGAATTCCTCCGGAAATTCCTCCAGGAATTCCTCCGGAAATTCCTCCAGGAATTCCTCCGGAAATTCCTCCAGGAATTCCTCCGGAAATTCCTCCAGGAATTCCTCCGGAAATTCCTCCAGGAATTCCTCCGGAAATTCCTCCAGGAATTCCTCCGGAAATTCCTCCAGGAATTCCTCCGGAAATTCCTCCAGGAATTCCTCCGGAAATTCCTCCAGGAATTCCTCCGGAAATTCCTCCAGGAATTCCTCCGGAAATTCCTCCAGGAATTCCTCCGGAAATTCCTCCAGGAATTCCTCCGGAAATTCCTCCAGGAATTCCTCCGGAAATTCCTCCAGGAATTCCTCCGGAAATTCCTCCAGGAATTCCTCCGGAAATTCCTCCAGGAATTCCTCCGGAAATTCCTCCAGGAATTCCTCCGGAAATTCCTCCAGGAATTCCTCCGGAAATTCCTCCAGGAATTCCTCCGGAAATTCCTCCAGGAATTCCTCCGGAAATTCCTCCAGGAATTCCTCCGGAAATTCCTCCAGGAATTCCTCCGGAAATTCCTCCAGGAATTCCTCCGGAAATTCCTCCAGGAATTCCTCCGGAAATTCCTCCAGGAATTCCTCCGGAAATTCCTCCAGGAATTCCTCCGGAAATTCCTCCAGGAATTCCTCCGGAAATTCCTCCAGGAATTCCTCCGGAAATTCCTCCAGGAATTCCTCCGGAAATTCCTCCAGGAATTCCTCCGGAAATTCCTCCAGGAATTCCTCCGGAAATTCCTCCAGGAATTCCTCCGGAAATTCCTCCAGGAATTCCTCCGGAAATTCCTCCAGGAATTCCTCCGGAAATTCCTCCAGGAATTCCTCCGGAAATTCCTCCAGGAATTCCTCCGGAAATTCCTCCAGGAATTCCTCCGGAAATTCCTCCAGGAATTCCTCCGGAAATTCCTCCAGGAATTCCTCCGGAAATTCCTCCAGGAATTCCTCCGGAAATTCCTCCAGGAATTCCTCCGGAAATTCCTCCAGGAATTCCTCCGGAAATTCCTCCAGGAATTCCTCCGGAAATTCCTCCAGGAATTCCTCCGGAAATTCCTCCAGGAATTCCTCCGGAAATTCCTCCAGGAATTCCTCCGGAAATTCCTCCAGGAATTCCTCCGGAAATTCCTCCAGGAATTCCTCCGGAAATTCCTCCAGGAATTCCTCCGGAAATTCCTCCAGGAATTCCTCCGGAAATTCCTCCAGGAATTCCTCCGGAAATTCCTCCAGGAATTCCTCCGGAAATTCCTCCAAGAATTCCTCCGGAAATTCCTCCAGGAATTCCTCCGGAAATTCCTTCAGGAATTCCTCCGGAAATTCCTTCAGGAATTCCTCCGGAAATTCCTTCAGGAATTCCTCCGGAAATTCCTCCAGGAATTCCTCCGGAAATTCCTCCAGGAATTCCTCCGGAAATTCCTCCAGGAATTCCTCCGGAAATTCCTCCAGGAATTCCTCCGGAAATTCCTCCAGGAATTCCTCCGGAAATTCCTCCAGGAATTCCTCCGGAAATTCCTCCAAGAATTCCTCCGGAAATTCCTCCAGGAATTCCTCCGGAAATTCCTTCAGGAATTCCTCCGGAAATTCCTTCAGGAATTCCTCCGGAAATTCCTCCAGGAATTCCTCCGGAAATTCCTCCAGGAATTCCTCCGGAAATTCCTCCAGGAATTCCTCCGGAAATTCCTCCAGGAATTCCTCCGGAAATTCCTCCAGGAATTCCTCCGGAAATTCCTCCAGGAATTCCTCCGGAAATTCCTCCAGGAATTCCTCCGGAAATTCCTACAGGAATTCCTCCGGAAATTCCTCCAGGAATTCCTCCGGAAATTCCTCCAGGAATTCCTCCGGAAATTCCTCCAGGAATTCCTCCGGAAATTCCTCCAGGAATTCCTCCGGAAATTCCTCCAGGAATTCCTCCGGAAATTCCTCCAGGAATTCCTCCGGAAATTCCTCCAGGAATTCCTCCGGAAATTCCTCCAGGAATTCCTCCGGAAATTCCTCCAGGAATTCCTCCGGAAATTCCTCCAGGAATTCCTCCGGAAATTCCTCCAGGAATTCCTCCGGAAATTCCTCCAGGAATTCCTCCGGAAATTCCTCCAGGAATTCCTCCGGAAATTCCTCCAGGAATTCCTCCGGAAATTCCTCCAGGAATTCCTCCGGAAATTCCTCCAGGAATTCCTCCGGAAATTCCTCCAGGAATTCCTCCGGAAATTCCTCCAGGAATTCCTCCGGAAATTCCTCCAGGAATTCCTCCGGAAATTCCTCCAGGAATTCCTCCGGAAATTCCTCCAGGAATTCCTCCGGAAATTCCTCCAGGAATTCCTCCGGAAATTCCTCCAGGAATTCCTCCGGAAATTCCTCCAGGAATTCCTCCGGAAATTCCTCCAGGAATTCCTCCGGAAATTCCTCCAGGAATTCCTCCGGAAATTCCTCCAGGAATTCCTCCGGAAATTCCTCCAGGAATTCCTCCGGAAATTCCTCCAGGAATTCCTCCGGAAATTCCTCCAGGAATTCCTCCGGAAATTCCTCCAGGAATTCCTCCGGAAATTCCTCCAGGAATTCCTCCGGAAATTCCTCCAGGAATTCCTCCGGAAATTCCTCCAGGAATTCCTCCGGAAATTCCTCCAGGAATTCCTCCGGAAATTCCTCCAGGAATTCCTCCGGAAATTCCTCCAGGAATTCCTCCGGAAATTCCTCCAGGAATTCCTCCGGAAATTCCTCCAGGAATTCCTCCGGAAATTCCTCCAGGAATTCCTCCGGAAATTCCTCCAGGAATTCCTCCGGAAATTCCTCCAGGAATTCCTCCGGAAATTCCTCCAGGAATTCCTCCGGAAATTCCTCCAGGAATTCCTCCGGAAATTCCTCCAGGAATTCCTCCGGAAATTCCTCCAGGAATTCCTCCGGAAATTCCTCCAGGAATTCCTCCGGAAATTCCTCCAGGAATTCCTCCGGAAATTCCTCCAGGAATTCCTCCGGAAATTCCTCCAGGAATTCCTCCGGAAATTCCTCCAGGAATTCCTCCGGAAATTCCTCCAGGAATTCCTCCGGAAATTCCTCCAGGAATTCCTCCGGAAATTCCTCCAGGAATTCCTCCGGAAATTCCTCCAGGAATTCCTCCGGAAATTCCTCCAGGAATTCCTCCGGAAATTCCTCCAGGAATTCCTCCGGAAATTCCTCCAGGAATTCCTCCGGAAATTCCTCCAGGAATTCCTCCGGAAATTCCTCCAGGAATTCCTCCGGAAATTCCTCCAGGAATTCCTCCGGAAATTCCTCCAGGAATTCCTCCGGAAATTCCTCCAGGAATTCCTCCGGAAATTCCTCCAGGAATTCCTCCGGAAATTCCTCCAGGAATTCCTCCGGAAATTCCTCCAGGAATTCCTCCGGAAATTCCTCCAGGAATTCCTCCGGAAATTCCTCCAGGAATTCCTCCGGAAATTCCTCCAGGAATTCCTCCGGAAATTCCTCCAGGAATTCCTCCGGAAATTCCTCCAGGAATTCCTCCGGAAATTCCTCCAGGAATTCCTCCGGAAATTCCTCCAGGAATTCCTCCGGAAATTCCTCCAGGAATTCCTCCGGAAATTCCTCCAGGAATTCCTCCGGAAATTCCTCCAGGAATTCCTCCGGAAATTCCTCCAGGAATTCCTCCGGAAATTCCTCCAGGAATTCCTCCGGAAATTCCTCCAGGAATTCCTCCGGAAATTCCTCCAGGAATTCCTCCGGAAATTCCTCCAGGAATTCCTCCGGAAATTCCTCCAGGAATTCCTCCGGAAATTCCTCCAGGAATTCCTCCGGAAATTCCTCCAGGAATTCCTCCGGAAATTCCTCCAGGAATTCCTCCGGAAATTCCTCCAGGAATTCCTCCGGAAATTCCTCCAGGAATTCCTCCGGAAATTCCTCCAGGAATTCCTCCGGAAATTCCTCCAGGAATTCCTCCGGAAATTCCTCCAGGAATTCCTCCGGAAATTCCTCCAGGAATTCCTCCGGAAATTCCTCCAGGAATTCCTCCGGAAATTCCTCCAGGAATTCCTCCGGAAATTCCTCCAGGAATT
The DNA here is from genome assembly GCF_035046485.1 of Aedes albopictus. NCBI lineage: Eukaryota > Metazoa > Arthropoda > Insecta > Diptera > Culicidae > Aedes > Aedes albopictus. The sequence goes on from NC_085136.1 coordinate 99,701,144, forward strand.
CCTCCGGAAATTCCTCCAGGAATTCCTCCGGAAATTCCTCCAGGAATTCCTCCGGAAATTCCTCCAGGAATTCCTCCGGAAATTCCTCCAGGAATTCCTCCGGAAATTCCTCCAGGAATTCCTCCGGAAATTCCTCCAGGAATTCCTCCGGAAATTCCTCCAGGAATTCCTCCGGAAATTCCTCCAGGAATTCCTCCGGAAATTCCTCCAGGAATTCCTCCGGAAATTCCTCCAGGAATTCCTCCGGAAATTCCTCCAGGAATTCCTCCGGAAATTCCTCCAGGAATTCCTCCGGAAATTCCTCCAGGAATTCCTCCGGAAATTCCTCCAGGAATTCCTCCGGAAATTCCTCCAGGAATTCCTCCGGAAATTCCTCCAGGAATTCCTCCGGAAATTCCTCCAGGAATTCCTCCGGAAATTCCTCCAGGAATTCCTCCGGAAATTCCTCCAGGAATTCCTCCGGAAATTCCTCCAGGAAATCCTCCGGAAATTCCTCCAGGAATTCCTCCGGAAATTCCTCCAGGAATTCCTCCGGAAATTGCTCCAGGAATTCCTCCGGAAATTCCTCCAGGAATTCCTCCGGAAATTCCTCCAGGAATTCCTCCGGAAATTCCTCCAGGAATTCCTCCGGAAATTCCTCCAGGAATTCCTCCGGAAATTCCTCCAGGAATTCCTCCGGAAATTCCTCCAGGAATTCCTCCGGAAATTCCTCCAGGAATTCCTCCGGAAATTCCTCCAGGAATTCCTCCGGAAATTCCTCCAGGAATTCCTCCGGAAATTCCTCCAGGAATTCCTCCGGAAATTCCTCCAGGAATTCCTCCGGAAAATCCTCCAGGAATTCCTCCGGAAATTCCTCCAGGAATTCCTCCGGAAATTCCTCCAGGAATTCCTCCGGAAATTCCTCCAGGAATTCCTCCGGAAATTCCTCCAGGAATTCCTCCGGAAATTCCTCCAGGAATTCCTCCGGAAATTCCTCCAGGAATTCCTCCGGAAATTCCTCCAGGAATTCCTCCGGAAATTCCTCCAGGAATTCCTCCGGAAATTCCTCCAGGAATTCCTCCGGAAATTCCTCCAGGAATTCCTCCGGAAATTCCTCCAGGAATTCCTCCGGAAATTCCTCCAGGAATTCCTCCGGAAATTCTTCCAGGAATTCCTCCGGAAATTCCTCCAGGAATTCCTCCGGAAATTCCTCCAGGAATTCCTCCGGAAATTCCTCCAGGAATTCCTCCGGAAATTCCTCCAGGAATTCCTCCGGAAATTCCTCCAGGAATTCCTCCGGAAATTCCTCCAGGAATTCCTCCGGAAATTTCTCCGGGAATTCCTCTGGAAATTTCTCCAGGAATTCCTCTGGAAATTCCTCCAGGAAATCCTCCGGAAATTCCTCCAGGAGTTCCTCCGTAAATTCCTTCAGAAATTCCTCCGGAAATTCCTCCAGGAGTTCCTCCGGAAATTCCTCCAGGAATTCCCCTGGAAGTTCCTCCAGGGATTCTTCTGAAAGTTTCTCCAGGCGTTCTTCCCGGAAACTATTGGTGGAACTCCCTGACAGAATTCTTGAAGGAACACCCTGGGGGACTCCTACTAGTATTCCTTGAAGAATTTCTGGAGGAGCTCTTGAGGCGATTCCAGGAGAAACTCTCGCAAGAATTTCCAGGGAGAATTCCTGGAGGAATTCTCGGAGGGATTTTCGAAGGAACTCCTGGAGGAAATGTTGGAGGAATTGCCGGAATATTCTTTGAAGGAACTCCCGTAGAAATTTCCGTAAGAACTCCTGGAGGAAAATGTAGAGGAATTTTCGGAGGAACTCTTGCAGGAACTTTCGGTCGGAGGAGTCCCTAGAGGAACTTCCTGGGAAGATTCCTGGAGGAACTTCTAGAGGAATTCCTGGAGGAAGTTCTGGAGGAACTTCCTGAGGAATTCTCAGTGGTACTCCTAGAGGAACTCCTGGAGGAACTTACTGGGAGAATTCCTGAAAAAATTTCTCAAAGAACTATGGGAGTATTTCGGAAAGCACTCCTGGCGGAATATTTTGAGGAAAATCCTGGAGGAATCCTTGAAAATTTTCCCGAAGGAAGTCTGGCAGGAATTCTCAAAAAAACTCATAAACTCATAAAAACTTCAGGGGGAACTTCCTGGAAAAAATCTTGGAGGAACTTGCAGAGGAATTCACGGAGGAGCTCCTGATGGAATCTTTGGTGGAATTTTGGAGATATTCTTTAGGCGATACCTGTTTGATTTTTCGGAAGAAACTTCTGGAGGATCCTCCAGGGTTTGCGGAGGTAACTTGTGCAAGAGCGTACGGAAGCATTTTACGCGAAATCACCCGAAACGAATTTTTGGAAAATTCACTGTAATTAATTTCTTGAGGAACCCTCCTAATATCCAGGAGGCATGTCTAAAAGGAATGCTTGGATGAATCCCCGGAATCAAATCTCCATAAGAAACTCCTGGAGGAATCCCTAAAAGGAATTCCTGTGACACTTTTCGGAGGAATCTCCTAGGGGAATCCTCGGAATATGTTTTTGGTAACCTCGCTGGATTGAATAAACTGGAACAATATCCTTCAAGAGGAATCTCCTGGATGAATTCCGGAGGGAATTCTTTGGAGAGGTTGCCGAATCTCCGGAAGGTTAACTCAGTCTCTGGTTAAAAGCATAAATATACGGATAGCAATCAATGGTTCCGCTCGTGGTCGCATGATTGCGTTTGTTCATCTTCGAAAAATTTACCCCGGAACCTCCGGAACCGATTCCCGGAAAATCCGAATACAGGTTCTAAAATGGCCAACAGTATTTCAGATAACGCTATATTAGCCCAGAATGATGTATTTTGAAAATCACGATGTTTGAGATGCCGCATGACGGTATTGAACCATTTTCAAAACTTGGCCCCGGAACTGGATTCCGGAAAATCTGTATACCGATTCCATAATGGCCAAATGTATCCTAAGTGGCCAATCATTATGATTAAATGCCATAATTTTCTAAATCATGAAGTTTGATATGTCGCATGATGGTGTTTGTTTATTTTCGAAAATTGGGAGCCACCGGAACCGATTCCCGGGAAATCCGAATACCGGTTCCAAAATAGCCAAAAGTGTTTCAGACAACGCCAAAACAGCACAGAATGATGCATCTTGAAAAACCACGAAGTTTGAGGTGTCGCATGATGGTATTGAATCGTATTCAAAAATTGACCCCGGAACCGGTTCCCCGGAACATCCGTAAAATGGGTTCCAAGGCACGTAGTGACCAGGATGGACTTCTAGACAAATTTTTCTATCATTCTGGTGCACTTAGGTCTGAAAAATGCACGGCTCTCATATCGAAAATTTACTTTTTCCAAAATGGCCAAATCGAATGACCCATTTTGATTCCGGAATAACTCCGGAACCAGGTGGCCATTCCAACAACCCCTGCAAATCCTTAAATTAGAAGGATATCCGCTTATTGTGTCAAAATTTGGTTGAAAAATATTGAAAAACAAAAAAGTTATAACGAAAAGGGTATTTTTTCGCACTCTCGTTAGGGGGGGTTGGTAACGGAAGGGTTATAATCAGCTCAGCACTTTTTTTTTAACAATTCAAACGAAAAAACGAGGTTTTCAAATTTTGGGCACTTTTTAACATTTAAAAATCAGTGTGCATTATTTTGACTGTAGTATTGGCAACACTGTCCCGATTTTTTTTTTGAGACTTTGACAGTGTAAAATCGTTCTGTTAATCTGTTCTCAGTGTAAATTTCAGCCATTTTGATTGAACATTTTAAATGTTAGAAAATCATGTATGGATTCAGTAATGCTATTAGCGATGTCATCAGAAAATCAAAATTTTATAATACCTCCAGAAATTACATCAAGGAATTCTTAAGAAAATATTCCACAATTCTTCCAAAGTTCCCTTAAGAAATTCTTACAGGGATTCTTTTAGAAATTTATCTGGAGATTCCTTCAAAAACTCTATGAGATTGCTCCATAAATTTGTTCGCGGATTCCTTCGAGAAATCTTCCATGGATTCCTTCCAAAATTGCTTCATCAATCTCTTAAGAAATATCCCCATGGATTTGGTCTTAAAATACACCTAGATTTTTTATTCAGAAGTTTATCCATCGGTTTCTTCAGAAATTCTTCCAGGGATACTTTAGAAAATTGCTCTGGAGCAACCTTCAAAAATTCCCACAAAAAATCTCAAAGAATTCCCATGCTATCTCCACCTGGGATTATTTTAGAAATTCTTCTAGAATTCATTTAGAAACCCCGTCAATAATTTCTCTTTGGATTCCTTCAAAGGGTTGTTTCAGAAATTTGTTTTAAGCTCCGTTTATAAATTCTTCTAACGGTTTCTTCAAATTCTTTAAAATTCCTTTAAAAATGACAAACTTTTCCGAACTGTAGATATTTCTTCTGAAATTTCCGAAAGGGATTCTTCAAAAGTCCTTCTATGGATTTTTCTAGAAATTCCTCTAAAAATTTCTTCAAAAAATTCCACAGAGATTCTTTCGAAAACTCTTCAAAGGCATCTTCCAAGAATTTCTTGAAAAATTCCTTCGGGAACTCCTGCAGAAATTTCTACAATAATTCTTTTTAGAAATCGCTCCTGCAGTTCCGTATGAAATTTCTGATGGGATTCCATCAGAGATTTCTGCAGGATTTTTTTTCCAAAGCTTTCTCAGAAATTTCACAAAAGTACTTGAAGAGTTCTTGAAAGAATTTCTTAGGGATTTTTAAGAAAACCTCTGGAAGATTATCTGAAGGAATCTTTCAAAAAAATTCTGGTACTACATTTGGAAATTCCTAGCAGATACTCTCACAGCTTTTATGGAGGGATTGTTGGACAAAAATTCCTGAAGAAATTTTTGTCGTTATCTCTACAGGATTTCTTGGATGAGTGCCTGAAAGAATAGCTGAAGAAATTCTTAAACATAACCCCACAAATCCTAAAAAAAACACGAGAAGTTTCTGGAGGAACTCTGGAATTAATTCTTGGAGACACCGGCTGAAAAATTCCTGGATGAAACTTGAAATGTCTACAGTAATCCCTGTACAAACTACAGACAAATATACTGGTGAAGTTCGTGAAGAAATCCTTCAATACAATTCTTGGAGGATCTTCTTAAGAAATGCCTGGATGACTTCCTGGATATAACTCTAAAGGAATTATTAGAAGAATGTCTTACACGCTAACGCCGCTCAGCACTAAAATGCATAATTTCCAGACTACACCAAAAATGTGTAACCCTTACACATTAGGCTGCGGCTTATTTTTCAAAAGTTTTTGAAACCTGGAATTCGTAAGCTCTTTTGGATTCTAATGACACAAAAAGGGAAACCTCTGAGTTTAAGTCAAAAATATTGAGATTTATAGGTCGCGCAATCGCTTCAAAGTCGAATTTTCGAGTAATAAAAAGGTGTTTTCACTTCAAGTGCCATAACTTTCTCAATTTTCAACCGATTTTCAATTTTTTTTTTATGAATTTCTTACAAATTAAATTTCGAATAAACTCGTAGAACATAATTTTTTTCCAAAGTCACGCAAAATATGAAGATTTAATTCATTTTTTTCTTCTTTTTATAAAAAAATTTAACTTTAGAGCCTTATAACTTTTTAACCGTTTGACCAATTTTAATTTTTTTAGCTTGCTTTTGTAGATATTTTTGTTGCCTCAGAATGCTGTGAATAAACTGTACCTTTAAAAAAACGTTTCAAAATAGATAAATACCAAAAACGGTTCAGAAACACGTATTTTTTGGAAAAATCAGAATTTTGGCAAAACTTTAATTGTTTTCATGCTTAGTTTCGAGCTCAAAGTGAAAAATTTATACTAAATAATCATTAGGAAGCCTTAAAATTTAGTTTTTGGGGTGTTCCGAATCAGACAATATTTTCATGTTCGAATTGCGAGAAAAAAAAATTTGAAAAAAAATCCTCAAATGTGTTCCATATCCCTAAATATGATGTTAAGTATCTGGTTCGGAGTAAAAAATTGTAAATAATCGTCAAAAACTCCAATTATGCATGAAAAAATCAAGTTTTAAGGCATGTTTTGGCAGTTTTTGGTGAAAAGTATCATAAAAATGATTACTTTGATGAAAAGTTTGTTTAGGACGATAGGCAACAAAAATATCTACAAAAGCAAGCTAAAAAATTTTAAATTGGTCAAACGGTTAAAAAGTTATAGGACTCTAAAGTTATTTTTTTTTGTAAAAAGAAGAAAAAAATGAATTAAATCTTCAAAAACTCATATTTTGCGTGACTTTGGAAAAAAATGATGTTCTACGAGATTATTCGAAATTTAATTTGTGAGAAATTCATAAAAAAGATCGAAAATCAGTTGAAAATTGAGAAAGTTATGGCACTTGAAGTAAAAACACCTTTTTATTACTCGAAAATTCGACTTTGAAGCGATTGCTCGACCTCTAAATCACAATATTTTTGGCTTAAACTCAGAGGTTTCTCTTTTTGTGTCATTTGAATCCAAAAGAGCTTACGAATTCCAGGTTTCAACAACTTTTGAAAAATAAGCCGCAGCCTATTGCACATTCACAAAATCAGCTCCTGTGTCCGCAAAATCGTTAAATTCGCAAATATTTTTGTACAGCAATCTAGCTAGGTTTACTAATGACCTTGGAAAACAAAACAAATATCGATATTTCGCATCTAGACGAGTGTACGAGCTGTTTTTGAGAATGTGTAACTGTAACACATTTTTGTGTGGTCTAGAAATTATGCACTTATGAGTAGGGCTTACACATTTTAGTGCTGAGCGGTTTTACTGTGTATACAATTTATGAAGGAACTAGTACAAAAAATCCCTTTTTGATTTATCTTTATCAACGAACTGTTTGGCACATGGCTAGTTCATATCAGGACTCACGTTTCTCTTCTCTCCCGAAGGAAGAATTCATCTTTGGAGAAATTCCGGAAAAAAATCTGAAAGTACTCCTGAAGAAAAGTTTGAATATATTCTAAGTAATCTGGAGGAACTTTCAGAAGAATCTCTTGAAATTTTTCAACAGGACTTTCTTAATCAAATCTGATACAATCCCTGAATACATGGAATTATATATAAATGTACCTCTGGAGAAATATGATTTCCGACAAAGTTAATGCAAAAATGACTGTACTTATAAAGGAAAACCCTAGAGGAACATCTGCAGGATTTTTTTATAGTCTTAGAATCTTCGTAAAAAAATCCTTGAATACCATTGTACATTCTAAAGAAATCCTTTGGGAATATCCTGGAGAATCCACTGAAGTAATTTCTAGAAGAATTTCTATATAAATTTCCAGAAGAATTCCTGGAAAAATCCCAAAGGAATAATCCGGGCAAAAGTCTTAAATATTCCTGGAGGAATTTTTAAAAAATATTTGAAGGATTATAAAGAATTTCAGTCGTTAGAGCTCTACGATACAAGAACTTCTGTAGCAGTATTGTAAAAATTTATCTTTCTTTCAACATTTTGGAAACTTTTGATATATCCTTCAAGAATACCAAATACATTTCTGACGATGTCTGTGGAAGTTTTAATGTAGAAAACTTTAAAAAAGTAAATGGGAAGGAATACATTGTAAACTTATTTCAAACAAACTTCGTAAAAAAATAATTCATGGAAGAGTTTCCATGGAACAATTTTTAATTTGGCGCAATATTGGAGTAATTTCTTTAGCGGCGTTCTAGTAGAGGGAATTGGAAACCTCGAGTAATTAGCTCTGAGGTTACTATGAGAGCACTGACGACGACCGGTATTTAGATCTTTACACAAAATAAAAAAAAAAACAAATATATTATTTTTTGGGAATTGACGGATAAATTATATTTTCAAATAAAATGAAAAAAAAAACAACTTTTTAATATTTGTACGATCTTTATATAGTCCCATGAATTGTTCAAAATATTGCCGAAAACAGCTCATCAATCACATCATCGAATTCATATAGAAATGCTCAACTGAAAAGGCATTCCATGATCGCGCACTGATAAGATCCTTGATTCGAAATGGAACCCCCAAAAACAATGGTTTCTGGAAAACTGAGAAACACTTTCCACCACGAAAAAAAAATCTTCCCTCTAAATGTGAGTGTAAACCAATTCTGATTTTTTTTTGTTGAATAAAAATAAATAAAAAATAGGAAATTCAGCTAGTTTCGCCCTGTTGAAATTCACGAATAAAAAAAATTAAAAAGTGTGCAAAAATTCACTGATGAAGCTCATTAAACACTCTGAAAGATTTTTGAAACCAAAAGTAACTTGTGGAAAACCTAGATGACTGATTTACTGAATATGTTTTGGAAAATGTTCTATATTGATTGGCAAAGAAAATTCTAGAGAATATTTAGTGGGATATTCAGCACAGCAATTTTCAGAACATGCTTAAGTAATTTCTGTTTTGGAAAAATACCCAACTATAGTAGGACCCTAAAAGTTTATAAAGATACATATGAATATGTAAACTCAAAGCAAAATCACAAAGGCTATCGTAAAAAAAGAAAAAAAAACCTCATGTTGAATTGCTGGAATTTAATTTCTTGAGTTATTTGAAGCAATAACAATTGGATATCCAGCAGAATTTTCTATTCCTTCTCTCTAACATCTCATGAATGATATGTAAATGTTTCATTTGTTGACATAATCCTGGAGAGGAGAATTGATTTCTAGAGAATACCTAGCTCATGTGTTTTTTTTTTCAAAAGTTTGCGTAAAAAAATGGATTTAACTTTTGCGTTCGTTTCTAATTGTTGAATACTAAAACTTATTGGAATAATTTCTGTAGAGGTTCAACATTATGATTGCAGCATTTTTGAACTCGGTAAGCTGATGATCATTTTTGGTGTAGAATCATGCCCTGAGTTCAAAAACGCGAAAGAAAAAAATTACAGTAGAGCGGAAATTTTTTCGACTTTCCATACAAGGTTGATGATTTGAAATCGGTTTTTGTTCTATTTTTAAGCAAAGTCGCTCACTTCAAACATCTCATTCTCCGTAATCAATGCTCCGATTGAGCTGAAATTTTTACTGCAACTCGCCTACATATGATATGTCAAATAAACGTCGAGAAAGAATTTTTAAGTTGGTTTTTTCTTATTGAAAAAAATGCATTTCTTCAAAAATTTTTGGGAATTTTACTAAAATTTAAGAAGAGCGTCCCTAAAACTCGCCAATATCTTGAGTTTCATCAATCTGACGCACAACCTGTATTCAGATGATCGAAAGGTATTGTATTTAGCTTTTAATTTATGAAAAAAGATTTAAAATTGGTTGAACAAAACGTAATATATTTGAATTTTAGTAAATTACATATTTTGAAAAGTTGCAAAACTCGATATTGACCTAAACCTCAAAAACTGTTCTACTTAAAAATTTTTGAAAGTCGGTTTCGAAATCAGCACTAAATTGAGCTTCAAAAATTTTGGTCGTTGACAGAAGTTCACGACTTTTGTTTTATTTTGTAAACTTGTGTTATATATTCAAGGAGAAATTTGATGATTGCAAATTCTTAACGGATCTCAAGTTAGCCAGTGGTTAAGGCTATGGATCACCAATCCGGAAACAGCGGGTTCGATTCCCGTTCCGGTTGGAAAAATTTTCTCGACTACCTGGGCATAGTGTATCATTGTACTTGCCACACAATGTACAAATTCATGCAATTGCAGGCAAAGAAAGCCCTTCAATTAATAACTGTGAAAGTGATCTAGGAACACTAAGTTGAAAAGAGGCAGGCCAAGATCCAATACGAACGTCGAACCATAAAGAAGAAGAAGAAGAAGAAGAAGAAGAAAAAGAAGAAGAAGAAGAAGAAGAAGAAAAGAAGAAACAGAAGAAGAAGAAGAAGAAGAAGAAGGAGAAGAAGAAGAAGAGGAAGAAGAAGAATAAGAATAAGAATAAGAAGAAGAAGAAGAAGAAGAAGAAGAAGAAGAAGAAGAAGAAGAAGAAGAAGAAGAAGGAGAAGGAGAAGGAGAAGGAGAAGAAGAAGAATAGGAAGAAGAAGAATAAGAAGAAGAACAACAAGAAGAAGAAGAAGAAGCCAAATTAAAAAAAAAACATCATTTGATTTTTAAAACAATTTTTGAAGAATTTTTGGTATTGCTGTGTGCGTTCAAGATGCAAACGGTGCCCAAATGCGCTCCAAACGCGGTACACAGTGTTATCAAACACTACCGCCAACCTAGCATTCAAAAGCTCCCACTGACATCGGGTTACTTGGTAAAAAATCTTACCGCATTTGGTGCTCCCGCATTTGATGTTTGCATTTCGAATGCACACAGCAATAGATTATCTATAGGAACCTCTAATACATTCTTTAAACGAATGCCTGGATAAATTTCTGACCAAATATCCAGAGGAATTGCCTCTCAGAACTTCAAGTCGACGCTTGAAGAAATTTCTGTGTTGAGATAGTAGCACCATTCATACATTCAGTCACCAAATTCGCCCAGTCATCGAAATCTCAATCATTTCACACTTGAACGGAATCGTCCCATCCTATCGTCCCGAATTAGTCCAAAGCCCTTTTGTACACCTTTATTGTGTTCCTCCAACAACAACATATGTGTACACACAGCAATCGACTTACATCGGATCCTGTTCGGTTGTTATTGAGCTATCCGGCGGGTGGCTCTAATGTAGCGAATTGATGAATTCCAGGATAATCCCCACCATAAGAAGTGTATTCGTTGTTCTCCAAGGGAGAGAGAGAGATGTTGGCAAGCGATACCGGTTTCGTCGGCGCTATCGGCAAAACAATGCTCGCTTAAGCTTACCACCACCGAAAAAACGGCGGCGGGAGGGACCACCAAACCTCCAAAAGCTCCAACATAAACATGTTAGAGCGGATTGGAAACGGATCCACCGAGCGAGGTAGGATTCGCACCATCGACCGGTAAGCTAGGGCCAGAGCCACAACGACTGTGGACTGTGGGAAGTCCAACGTTATTTGGAGCATTATTGGGGAGCCCGAAGGATTTGGGCGCGGAAGTGGAAATTGAGATGTACCTTTATGCCGAACTGATCCCTTCGGCTGTTACTACCGGAGCGGAGAAAAGTAAGACATTTATAGGCGGGTGGATTCAATGTCAAATGTGTCGATCAGTTCCGAATCGAATGGATGGGAGAAGAACAAGAGCCCGAACTAAAATGAATGTTAGTCTTTTAATATTATTTGCTCATTGAAAAAAAACTAGTTCATTCTTTGTAAATTTATCAACATTTGTTTTGGATGATCCCTCAGATTTTTTTTACTATTTTTATAGCATTTTTTAAATTATTTTCAGGCAATTTCTGTCTCTCTCGTTTGTCGGGTGAAGATCACTGCGTCCAGATTTTAGAACGATTGTGATATACCCTTTTGCTGTGAGGTACGTAAGTTATCTCAGTAACATATTTGTCACTGAGATACCTTGGTATCGACTGAACTCAAGACCATCTATTATTGATGAATAGAAATCCTGAGTTACAGTATGTGACTCCCCCATTCTGGCGAGACTAGCTTTATGAAGCCAGCCACGTCCTTGGGAGATAAGATCCATATGTCAGCAGGCCCTAAAAAGGGCTTGCTGAGAACTTTGAACCTACGTTGAGTGAGTGCACTGCAATAGCAGAGGATGTGTTCTGATGTTTCCCTCTCCTCGTCACAGAAGCGGCAATTTGAGGTTTGGATTGCTCCGATCTTTTGTAGATGGTATCTGCAGGGGCAGTGTCCAGTTATTAGACCGGTGTAGATGTTGAGATCCCTTTTGTTGAGACCTAATAGTTGTTGGGTTTTCTTGGGGTTTATCGTTACGAGCCTTTTAGATTGGCTCGTATGGGGAAGTGCATTCCAGTTTGATGTGATTTGACTGACCATATATTTGTTCAGTTCCATTTTTACAGAGCAGTCTGAGATCCCGCAGAAGGGCTCAGGGCCAATGAACCTTTCATTAGATCCATTTCTGGCTAGCTCATCAGCAATCTCGTTTCCCTCTAGACCCGTATGTCCTGGGATCCAATATAGGTAGACTCGATTGCGTATGGATAAGTTTTTCAAAGCCAGAATGCATTCCCACACTAGCTTTGAGTTACAAGTGTAGTTATTAAGCGACTTAAGTGCCGCTTGGCTGTCAGAGAAAATACATATTTTTGCAAACCTATACTTTCTCCTCAGGCATAATAACACGCATTCTAATATTGCATATATTTCCGCCTGAAATACTGTGGGCCACTGTCCTAAGTGGACAGAGATTTTTGTTCTAGGGCCATAGATTCCGGACCCGAGCAAAGGCGGATAAGAAAATGATAACAAGTTCTGTTACCTGGTTATCATTCGTTTGATAACTGAGTTTGTTATCATTTAGGTTGAATTAAGAGCCAACATAACAAAAATGATAACTCATATTTACTTCTCGAATACCAAAATGATAAGAAGTCAAGTTATCATTGAGTTCAAGTTGATAACTAATTGTGTTATACAATATTTTGTTCAACATTTCATTTAGTTATCAACATGAAAAAATACATGTGACTGATAACTGGTTTTGTTATCAATTAGTTATCATTTAGAGCTATTTTATCGACCAAAATAGTAAAAATCTACTTTACCGACTTCGTCACCTATTGAAAAAAGTTTCTTGTAACTTACAACCAATGTTTTCGACTATTGCGCCCAGGCGGGTCTCGAACCCTGATCGAGTGATTGTCGGTCGCAGCCGATAGCCCCTATACCAACGGGACTCATTGAGAGTGAGAGTAATAAAAGGCTACGCTTTCGTACTGCAGTCTCATTGTAGGTGGGAAGCGGAATCTATTTTTAGATTCGAGGTTCATCAGACCCTCAGTTTTGGGAAAGCTTTGAAATGTGCGTTTGGAAACAGATAACATATTTTGTTATCATTTAGTATTTTTATGTTATCGCGATAGACCAAAATTATCGATAACTAAATTTGTTATCATCTGGTTATCATCAACTGAAAAAGATGATAACAAAAATAACAAAATGATAACACCGATAACACAGTTTATTATCAAAGTGATATCACTTTGTTATCCGCCTTTGCTCGGGGAGCCTGTCAGATTATTCATTTTCGAACCATCTGTGAAGAAATTTATAGAGTCTGTTGGAACGCTGGGTCCACCTCCTTCCCACTCCTGGCGGGAAGGAATGAGCACATCGTAAGGTAAGTCATAATTGACTACCGTTTCCATCCATTCACTACAAATTCCTATTGCGGGATTTATGGCAAATTCATTTAATATGCTGAGGTGACCCGTAAGGTCTCCCGACAGCAGCGTTTTTGTTCTCTTTAACCTTAGAGCACTTTTTTCCGCTTCCTGCTTTATGAATTGATCTAACCGGGGCAGGTGAAGCATTGCGTCTAGGGCCAAAGTGGGTGTACTACGAACTGCACCAGTGATCGCTATGCAAGCGGTGCGTTGGATTTTGTTGAGCTTCGCGCTTGCAGCAGCCTCATTAGTTTTAGGCCACCAGACAAGGGAAGCGTAAGTAGTCCTGGGACGAACAATGGTTTTATATATCCACATGATCATACTTGGTTTTAGGCCCCATCTTTTACCCAGGGTTTTTGAACAAACCCAAAGTGTATTGAGACCTTTCTGCACAACTGATTGGAGATGAGAGTTCCAATTCAGTTTTGCGTCGAGTATGACACCTAGATATTTTACTTCGCTTGAATGTGGAATAGTGGAGCCTCGTAGCCGTGCGGTTAGGGTCACCAAGCTTCTAATCGCACCATGCTGAGGGGTGAGGGTTCGATTCCCGCTCCGGGCGATGAAACTTTTCGTGAGAATAGTTTCTTCTCCGTATCCACTGGTGCATGCTCCGTGTGTCCCTTGTCTAGTGTTAAGTTTCATTCAGTCTGTGCAGCCTTTGGCTGAAGACGGTGTCCGCGTCTTTATAAAAAAATAAACTAGTTGTGTATGATTCAAGAAAAGGGGTTTCAGTTGGACCTTCCTCCGTTTGGTGAAAGGGATAATGGAAGTTTTTGTAGGATTTATGCCTAGTTGTTCCTTATGACACCAGGAAAAAGTGTGATTTAGGGCAGATTGCATTCTTTCCATGATAACACTTTCGAATTTGCCTCGTACAATAATGACAACGTCATCAGCATATCCAACCACTTCGAAGCCTCTTCTCTCTAAGCTGTCTAGAAGCTCATCCACCACCAGTGACCACAACAAAGGAGAAAGCACTCCGCCTTGCGGACATCCCCTTGTTGCTTTAACAGTAATGTATGAACCGCTAAGCTCAGAGGAGATTTTTCGATCAGCTAGCATAGCATGTACCCAGGTAACAATGCATGGGTCGAATTTTCTCCTCAACATTGCTGACCCTATAGACGAATAAGAAGCGTTATCGAATGCGCCCTCAATATCAAGAAATGCTACAAGAGCAATTTCTTTTGCATTGAGTGTTTTTTCGATCTTTTGAACTACCGTATGTAGTGCCGAGATCGTAGATTTTCCACTTTGATAAGCGAATTGGTTTTTTGACAAAGGCATTGCTTTCATAAATTTGTGATTTATGTACTCGCATAGTACCTTTTCCATAATTTTGAGCATTACAGAGGATAAACTTATCGGCCTGAATGCTTTGGGGTTGGTTTTGAAGACAGCCCGGATTTGACGCCAATCGTTGGGTATATGCCCCAAAATCAGACTCGCCCTAAAAATCTCAACCAAGGGTGGAACCAGTGTTTTCTCCTCTTTTTGGATCAACGCTGGGAATATTCCATCCATGCCAGGAGACTTAAATGGCTCGAAAGATCTCACAGCCCTCTCAACCCTGGCCCGAGTGAAAGCTTCCTTTGCAACCTTTATTGCGTCTTTTTTAGATCCAGAAACCCATGATTGGATCTCTTGTGGATCTGAGACAGCAATTCCAGTGTCTTGGTCGCCGATGCTCGACTCAGGGATTGAATCAGGGAAGTGGATCTTTAACAATTCGCTCAGTGTATCGCTAGGCTCTACAGTGAGCGAACCATCCGTCTTTCGGAGGCTACCCATACCATTGGAGTAGTCTTTTGAAAGAGTTTTTTGGAGTCTGGCCACTACGGGTGTATTCTCTATGCTTTCACACATTAGAATCCACGATTTCCGTTTGGCTGACCTTATTTCTTTGTTGTAGTTCGTCAGGGCCTTTCTGTATAGGCTCCAATCGCCGGTTCGCTTGGCACGATTGAATTCCCTACGCGCAGTTTTCCTAAGCTTCTCAAGAGTTTTATTCCACCATGGAACGTCTCTGCTCGAACTAATTGATTTAGTTGGACAGCTCTCTTGGTAGGCATTAAGGATTTTGTTTTTAATGGATTTGGACGCATCTTCCAATTGTGTAATGGACTTGATGTGACTTTCTATGATGTACTCTTCAGATTGTAGGATAGCTGAGTAGGATTCTTAATCAGTTTTCTTAGGATCTTTAAACGTTTTTTCTATCGTTAGACCCCCTTCCCATTCGAAGATGATGTGTTTGTGGTCTGACATTGATATTTCTTCAGAAACATGCCAGTTTTTTATTTTATCAGAGATTGGTAGTGTCCAGAGCCCAAAAAACGCGAAAATCCCCGGGAAAACCGTGATCGAAATTTCGGAACAAAAACGCGTGCGAATTGCTTTACGATCGAATTCAACTATATCTATATTTCAATATGAGGAAAGAGGCAATGACAATTGAATTTTCATTGGTATGTAATAATTTGGATTCTGCAGTTCGGGGACTCTTAAGCTCTAACTACGTGTAGCGCGATCAGGAATGCTGCGCGAACAGAGATAGACCGACTACATAGAGTCAAGTCCAAAACTTCCTGACGAATGAGGTTTTCAAACGTGGGCTTGTCACCAACATTACAAATGTCAATGTTCTTGGAAGAGAGAAACTGTAACAGGTACTCACCTCTGGTGTTTATATTTGTACTTCCCCATACGGTGTGATGTGCATTTGCGTCACACCCTATGACGAAGGGGATGTTGTGTCGGTGGCTGTAGGCTACGAGCGCAGCTATTTCTGGAGGAGGGATTTCGTCCACGTCACCTGGGAAGTATGCCGAGACCATCACGATCTCTCTACTCCCTCTAGCGGAAGGTACCTCCATCCTGACAGCTACGATGTCCCTTTTTATAAATTCTGAAATTGGAAAGTATTTACAGTTGTTATGTAATAAAATAGCCGCTCTAGGAGAAAGCTGGCTGTCATCATATACCAACTTACATGAGTGTTGTGGAATACCTTGTATTCTGGATTTATTGACCCATGGCTCTTGAATGAGGGCCACGGTTAGATTCTCTTTGGTGAACCTCCGACAGAGCACACCCGTGGCGCTCTCAGCATGGTGGAGGTTCACTTGCAGAACTTTAGTCGCCATTTCCGGGGTTACCGCTTTTTTCCGGACGACGACTATCCGGCTTTGGATGTTGCGGATCATCAGGATCATCAATACGCCAATGTCGTTTGGTGTTACAGTTTGAGTTGTTTCTCTTCCCTGTAGCGACCTGGCCTGCCAGTTTCGCCTCTGTGGTCAAACTGTCGCTTTTTGCACTCCCTTTGCCCTGTTTAGATACCTTTGGTTTGGTACCACTAGAGCAGGGAGTCGCATGTAAGCTTCGAGCTTTCCTTTAGCTGAGTATGTTGTTTATGTTGCAAGAAATGGAGAAAACATCAACACTGTTGCCCAAAGTTTTGCTCAAACAGCATCAACTTAGGCAAGCAATCACAATATCCACGTTTTTTTTTCACCATTTCATTGCAGAAACGGAGAATTGACCTTCTCACCATACTAAAATTTAGCTCATTACTACAAATCTAGTACTTCACCGATCTGTCCTATTGCCAGAGATAACTCCAAAGGCATTCCAAAGCTTTTTTCGAAAGATTTTTTAAATAAATTGGCCCTAAAATTGTAAGAGAGCAACCCAAAGAAACTGTCAATTAAATGTAAGAGTTGCTGAAGAAATTCGTTACTATTAAATTTCCAAAGGCTTTGCCGTAGGAATTAATTAAGAAATTTTCGAAACGAATCTTGGAGGAAATGTCGCTTTAATTTCCAAGGCATTTGCGATGAAACTTAATTCCAAAGAAGTTTTTTTTAATTCTTCAATCAATTTACCTTTAAAAATAGTTTTTGAATAAATTTGTGAAGAATTTAAAAAAGTAGAAAAAAAAACTTATGAAGTTGATGCGAAGCTTTTTCCGAAATATTTGCAATATTTTCATATTTTTTTTCAAATTTTCTTATAACGGAGAGATTGCCAGAAATGACTAGGGTAAATCGCTAATTGTTGCACACCACATAATAAATGCATGGAGTGTGAAACACTAGGCGAGTTTTCTGCCGCGCAACAATTGGCGATTTATCCTAAGTAGTAGATATAAACTAGTATAGGAGCTCTCAGGTGCTTCGACTTGCGAAAACTTTTTGGAAATAAATTGCCACGCTCTGGTTTGTCGGGAACGATCATGTGAACAATAGGGTAATTTTCCAATTGTTGCACGGCTAAAAATTCGCCAATTGTTGCACACCTCATAAGAATAACATGGAGTGTACAACAATAGGCGAGTTTTTAGCCGTGCAACTATTGGAAAATTACCCTACTGCATAACACTACTCGATGGTGCCCAACTGGAATCATTTCTTTGAAAAGACATTTATTTTTTAATTGTAAACAACATGTTTCGTACAATCTTGACAATATCTTTTGCAGCATATTGTAAAAATCTGGCGGACACTTATACAGACTCCTGAAGAAGTTCTTACCATATTAAAGTAAGGCCGTTACGAATATTTATTCCAGTTTTTGTCCCACCACTCTTTGGCTGGTCGAGGGGGGGGGATACACATAATAAAGCATTTAATCTGAAAAATATTCAAAACTCTTCGTATTTGTTAAAGGTTTTTTAGGAAGACTCGATATTTTGATAAACATTTTTTATCTGCCCCTTCAAAATGCAAAACTCTACCAACAATTTTTGAAGTTTAAATGAAATTAGTATCCACCTATTTTTTGGTAAATAATTCCACACGATCAGTTTTGGAAGCAATCTGCTCAGATTTCATAGGGAATGCTCTTTAAGAACTTTTAAATGAATCTGGTAAAATTGTTAGTACATAGTTCTCAAGACTACTGACGAATCCGTAAATATATTGGAGAGTGATTTCTTTGAAAACCACAAGCAAATTGAAAAAAAAATAAAAATTATTTACAAATTCTGACGAGATCTTTGTTAGGCTCCTTCAGTCGAACTCTCATCAACGCAAATTTTTAGCAACATCTTTCGTAGTTAATATTTCACATATATGTATGGCCGATCCTTGGAAGATTTCATAAAGATTTCTGCCGTGATCGTTTGAGAAAGCCAACGTTCTTTAAAATTTGCCAATGATAATTTAAGTGTGTAAGTAAAATTTATCTTACTTTATAATTATTGTATTTTTTTATGAAGGGCGTTCAAAATTAGAGAGGATATAAATTTGAAATTCATGCAACTTTTTTTACACTGTTGTGATGCACTATCCAGAGGGCTTGCGGTGCTCCAGCTGCACCGCGGTGCACGACCTGAAACCCCCTGGACTAGTAGTTTATAAGTTTTGTTTGTAGATATAAGATTATTAATGAAAAATCATCATCGCTCAGTCAGTTAATTTTGACATTTTTTCTTTCCAAGTTTTCGGGCAACTTTTAGAAGATGAGCTTTAGCTATAGGTTTATCCAGATTTGAAGATAGCATCTCTCTACATTCATGGAGGAAACCTTTCCAGAATCCAGAAAGAAATTCCCGCAGTTTTCTCGATGAATCTCTTCAGTTTGTTGGGAGAAATTTCTTCAAATTTCAAACCCAGGTATCATATAGGTTTAAAAAAACAAATATCAGCTTGAAAACTGCATTACATCTGCTTGCTGTTGTATCATAGCAACTGCTAAATTGCCCTATTATTTGCAATTTAAATGTCGCCAAAAATCTAATTCGGGGATTTTTTTTTATTGGCTGACACAAATTTCGATTTTCTCTTATGTCACCCCCCCTCGGAAAATTTTTGTCGGAATTCGTGATTTTGAGAGGGGACACAAATAATTGTTATCGAAATTTTTAAATTTTAAAGTGAAATTAGAGTCGTCGAGAAAATTTCTTAACAAATTCGATGAGTTTGACGATTTTGCCTAATTGTTTGGGTAATTTTTCATCAAATACATTTATTATTTATCGTCCACCTCCCCCCCTCCCCCCTTTGGCGAGACAACGAGTAAAGTGACAAAAGAAGAAATTGAGATTTTTTCCGGCCTATAAAGTTCTCAAAATTTAATGATTTTTTTTCACAAGTAGGGTTCACATTTATACATATGAACAAAAAGTAAAAAAACCCAAATTAATCCACCTAGTGGTGATAGTGCCTTTCTCGTCGTATATGTTCTCACGATCTTTCCGTCGACGTAAGTCAAAGTGTTCCAGAATCCTGATATTTTTTAAGAAAAGCAAGCATTTTCTCAAAGCCATCATTGAATTGACTTAAAACTTATTGATGGCACATAGTCCGACGTTGTGTTCAGCGTATAAGCAGAGCTGAATAATATCAGATTTCACAGTTGACTGCTTGAGTACCTTCACTAACATTGGGAGCTGATCAATATCAAGACGATACTAACAAGCTAAGATACAACTTTTTACACAATCACAGATCACTTTGCAGTCTTCGATAAAAAATTTTCTGCACATTCTAGGTTATATTTTAATGACCGTTGAAAACAAGAACGTAGTGAGTATAGTGAGACGTCTGTTTGTATGTGGGTTTAATATGTCAAGATTTTGTTCTCTTACACATATATATCGCTTGCATTTATTTTATTTACTTTCGTAGTTCCGGCAAAGCATCAAACGCTCTGGTTGTACAACCCTACCGGTAGTCTCTAATGTAGTATGAGCCTATTTTCTAGTTAACCGTTCCTCAGGTTATTAAAAAAGCCGTGATAAGGTGTGTCACATTGATTACTTTCCGGAACAGGTTCCGGAGCACCACCGGGTCTCCCAAATGTAGTCTGAGGCAATATCATTGCTAACGTTCATTAGGTTACCAAAAAAACCACGATTTGGTTTAGCTTATGCATGGGTACAGATCACTTTTACATCTGACCACTTCCAGTGGGACACCCAGAACTAGTTTCGGGACACTACCGGTTGTCTAAAATATGGTCTGAAGCTATGTTCTTACGAATCGATCATCGTGTTATCAAAAAAGGGTCTCTAGTTGGCCTAGTGGTTAAGGCTATGAATCGCCAATCCGGAAACGGCGGGTTTGATTCCCGTTCCGGTCGGGAACATTTTCTTGACTTCCTGGGCATAGTGTATCATTGTACTTGCCTCACAATATACAAATTAATGCAATGGCAGGCAAAGAAAACCCTTCAATTAATAACTGTGGAAGTGCTCTAAAGAACACTAAGTAGAAGAGAGGCAGGCCAAGTTCCAATGTGAACGTCGAGCCATAAAGAAGAAGCAGTTATCAAAAAACCTACTATTTGATTTGGTGTCAAACCTAGCGTATTCATCACTCTTTAATACGACACTTTGTACCCCGCTCATGAGCCATTTTACGAGACGTTTCGGATCAGCTGATCGCTCATTTCATGAATGAAAATTTGACAGGAGGTTGCGCCCAAGCCCGTGAGTGTTTATATCAATATCAACACTGTTGTCGATTCGTAAAATAGACTATAGTCCATTTTACGAGCCGATTTTATGAATGAATTTTGACTGGAGGTGGCGTCCAATAACCCGTGAAAACCAATATCATCATCAACATTGTTGTCATTTCGTAAAATGGCTCATTCGAAATTTGTTGTATTAAAAAAATGATCAAATGTCACAATGTAATACACTGTAAATACGAATGATACGATATTGTGATGTTACTCACATCCGCAGCGGCTCCTCGTGCAGCTGTTACTTCCGAAAGTTCTAATTTGGTGCTTTCCGACATCTGATCCGTTTGGTAATCAACCGCAGTGAACCGCGGAAGCCAACAATCGTAAAATGAACAAGTTATCAATTCGTACCACCACACTATCTGTAAGATTTGTGTTCAAAAACAAATCATACAATCTGAACAAAACTAAAATAGAGTTAGTTTATCGAATTATCGAAGAAGCCGTTATTTAATGTGCTACGTGTATGCGTTTGGCTCTTTTCTACATTTGACCACTTCCGTCGGGACACCTTGAACCGGTTTCGGCACACTATTGGTTTTCCAAAGTATGGTCTATGATTTTTTTTTTCTTGTTAACCGTTCATCAGCTTACCTAAAAAGTCATTTAATGTGTCGAACTTATGGGTTTGGTTGTCCTCGTGGTTCTCCTTTACATTTGATCAGTTCCGATGGGACAACCGTAATCGGTTGCGGAACACTACCGGTTGTCCCCAATATGGCCGGAAACTTTTTTTTGCCAAATCAAGATGCCTAAAAATCCGCGATTTGATGTGTCGCTTGCATGGGTTTGGTTTCCTTTTATATTTGACCATTTCCTTCGGAACACCCGGAACCGGTTTCGGATCACAACCGATTCAGATATGTTCTGAAAATATTTTCCTGCTTACTGTTCATCAGGATATCAAAAAAGCCTCTATTTGATATGTCGCTTGCATGGGTTTAATTAACTTTTATACTTTGCCACCTCCGGCGGAACATCTGAAACCGGTTCCTGCTTACTGTTCATCAGGCTATCGAAAAAGCTGCGGTTTGATATGTCGCATGCATGGTTCAATGCATTAGTTCAATTTTATATTTGGTCACTTCCGACGGGACACCCGGAACCGGTTCCGGGACACAACCGGTTCAGATATGGTCTGAGAATATTATGCTGCTTACTGTTCATCAGGATATCAAAAAAGCCACTATTTGATATGTGGCATGCATGAGTTTGGTTAACTTTTATACTTGACCACTTCCGGCGGGACAATTGCAACCGGTTCCGGAACACTACCGGTTCCGATATGGTCTGAGAATATTTTCCTGCTTACTGTTTGATATGTCGCATGTTTGATATGTCGCATGCATGGGTTTAGTTCACTTTTATGTTGGGTCACTTCGGGCGGGACACCCGGAACCGGTTCCGGGACACTACCGGTTCAGATATGGTCTGAGACTATTTTTCTGCTTACCATTCATCAAGTTATCGAAAATACCGTAGTTGGATGTGCCGCATGGATGGGTTTGTAGCGTTTTCATATCTGCCCCCTTCCTGGGGTACCGGTCCGGAACACCTAAATGGCCATAACTCCGGAACGGCTGGACCGATCTGAACCATTTTCAATAGGAAACAATGGGACCAGATTCCGTGTCAAATGAACCGTCGGTCATTAAAATCGGTTGAGGTTTACTGCCAAAAAGTGATGTGAGTTTTTTTGTACACATACACACATACACACACACACACGCATACACACACAGACATCACCTCAAATCGTCGAGCTGAGTCGATTGGTATATAAGACTTGACCCCTTCGGAGGCTCTATAAAATTTTCGTTTTTGTAGTGAACATATAGCCTTTCGGTACACCTTGGTGTACGAGAAAGGCAAAAAGACAGGGTCGCCTCATTTTCCGGAAAATTCCAATGGTCAACAAACATTTTCCACAGACACCAACTTCTTTGAAAAATCACAACTCAAGAACGAAGCATCGTAGACATCATTGTAGAGACATTTCCTGAGAAATTCCTGGAGGAATTCCTAGAGGGATTATCAGAGAAATACTTGGTAAAATTCCCAGAGGATTTCCTGAGCAAATCCCGAAGATTTCTTTTAAAAATTCCCGAAGAAATTTCAGAAGAGTTGCCGGAGGAATTCCTGAAAGAATTCCTGGAGGATTTTTTGGAAGATTTCCAGAAAAAAATCCCAAAACAACTCCTGGAAGATTTCCTGGAGGAATTCTCGGAGACATTCTTGGAGGAATTACAGGATAAATTCCCGGAGGTATTCGTAAGGGAAGTCCTAGAGGAATACCGGGAGAAATTCTCGAGGGTTTTGTGAGAAAAAAAAAATCATGGAAGACTTCCTGAAGAGATTCCTGGAGAAATCACCAGAGGATTTTCTTGAAAAAAGAAACCGACAGTTTTCCTTAGAAAATTCTCGGATATATTCCTGGAGAAACTCCTGGTAAAAATCCCGGAGAAATTCCTGGAGAAATTCTTGGTGGAATTCCTATAGAACATCCCGGTAGAATACTTGAAGAAATTCCCGGAGGAGTTCATGGAGGAATTCCCGGAGGCACTCATGGACCAATTCCTGGGGAAATTGTCAGTGAAATTCAAGGAGAAAATCTTGGAAAAAAAGTCCGAAGAAATTTCTGAAAAAAATCCCAGGAGAATTTCCGTAGAAATTGCCGAAGGAATTCCTGAAGGAGTTCCTGAAGGAAGTTCTTGAGGAATTCCCAGTGGAATGCTGGAAAAATTCCCGGAAGAGTTCCTGTAGAAATGAAAATGAAATACTTTTTGTTTATTAGGGTTTTCATACAAATATTTTCTTGATACTATACAGATCCTATCAAATAATATCAGAACTAAGGACACCAGATACGTTTCACTTCCTTTTAACTTTCGGAAAAATTTGCTGGACGTTTTCCGATTTTTGAGATAACATTGGTTGAATGTTTTGATTGCTGGTGTCACCTTGCGTCCCCATTGCCGGATAGATCTCAACCTGCCGAACAATTTTACAGAAAACGCCATGCTTTTAGCTTATAACAGTAACGAGATACACGTGTTTAAATATTATACACAAGCTGCCATCTAGCGAATAAATCACGAATCAAAGACTTAACTATCAGACAGTTTTTAGCTTGCTGAAGAACTTTGAAGACGGCAACATTCTATCTTATCAGGATTCTGAGATATAGAAGATTTTTTACCCTGGCGCAACCTAGCGGACGATTCTCAAACCAAAGACACCATTGCCAGATAGTTCTTAGCCTGCTGAACAACTTTGCTGAGAACGGCATGCTTGTACCTCATCCTAATCTAGATAAACGTGTTTGAATTTTAAGACACAATACGCAACCTAGTGGAAAAATCCCAAACCAAAGAATTTACTATCAGATAGTTCTGAGCTTGCTGAAGAATTTTGCCGAAGACAGCATAATTCTATCTTATCAGGTTTCTGAGATGTGAGGGTTTGAACATTTTTGACACTGGCGCCGCCTAGCGGCCGAATCGCGAACCAAAGTCGCCGTTGACAGTTAGTTCTTAACATGCGGAACAAATTCGCCGAAGTCACTATACTTCTGTTTCATCGGGATCTTGAGATATATGTTGCGCAAAGTATGTGGCCAATTTTGGTACCCCAAGGGCCAAGACAATCCGGAATAACTCTGGAACCATGTGGACCAGGCACCCATGTCCCCGGCATAATAAACTAGAAGAATTTTTCGTGGAGTTGTGAAAATTTCATCAAAATCCATCGAAAAACAAAAAAGTTATGACCATTTTTGTGATTTTCCCAAGGTGGAAAATGTACGTTGGCTGGATGAAGGTTAATAAAAAATCAAAAACCAAAAAGTGAGGAAATGCTTCCAGTTGCAAAAGTCGAGTGACAAAAGGCCGAATTTAAAAATGCACGAAAGCGACACAACGTCAAATGGACAGAGCGTCGAAAACGAGTTATTTAGGCAAATAGTGATTTCTACATTTTTTTCCACGAACGACGATGTTCTACTTTTTGAGGTTCTGTCCTTTCGACGTTTTGCATTCGACGTTTCGTTATCCAACCTACATCAGAAATTCTTCCGAATAATATAAATTTCCTGGGATATGTTTTAAGAGGTTCGATCCTTATGAAATCCTTCTAGAAAATTTCTTTGAGAATGCATTTACGTATTCTTTCAAAAAAAATATCAATAAATCATTCGGAAATGTTTGTTGCGGAATTTTCCCTCATTTTGTCGTAGATATTGCTCGAAAAAATACTTCAATTTTGCAGGATTGCTTCATAAATTACTAAATTCTACACGCAGAAAAATGGCGCTTGTTTAAAACAATAAAACGCATGGTTGATTTTCAAACTGAGAGTTTACTTATTCCAAAGTTGTATTTAATTGTTTTCATTTAGAGTTTATCTATAAAACAACCGATTATCATCATTTCATATAATGTCAAAAATTTCATTTGTTTCAACAAAATAAAAACCATAAACATGGTCCGAAAGCACTCACACAT
Organism: Aedes albopictus; assembly: GCF_035046485.1. NCBI lineage: Eukaryota > Metazoa > Arthropoda > Insecta > Diptera > Culicidae > Aedes > Aedes albopictus. The sequence continues at coordinate 99,726,319 of NC_085136.1, forward strand.
CTATAAAATGCTTACCCCTACATCGCCACAACGAAGAAGGTGTAGCAAATCCATCACGCCAACTTCCAAGTGCAGCTTTGGTCGTGATGGAAAACGCGCAGCTACTCACGACAGCATCCACAAAAAGTTGATGGGTTTCGCCTTTTTTTTTTGTCTTTTTTTAGTCGTTTTCCTCCCCATCCGCTTACCGACGCTCTAAAAATAGATTTCCGAACTGCCGCAGCTGAGGCCGTCACCAACACAATCACATTCCGGGTTTGTTAGTGGCAAAAGTGCAGTCGTTTGAATCAATCCATTTCTTCATGTTGAAAATACCATATCTCTCTTTGTTTTAACAAACTGTCAAAAATTTCGACAAATGAAAATATTTGTGTTATCAAACAATAGAAAAGTTCAGTTTAAACTAGAAATCAGTTTGTCGCTATAGTAAACTGAAAAATCGGTGGATTTGAACTAGAATTTAATTGAGTTTACAATTTATTTTTCTGCGTGTACAACAAAATCACCCATGCATTGCTACAGAAATTCCTCCACAGTTCCATGAGTTTATAAATTTTACAATTGATTTTTTCATATATTTCTCTCAGTGATTTCTTTTAGGAAGCTTTCCATGGACTCTTTCTGAAACTTTCCCTTTTCTTTCTTGGTATTGCTTCAGAAATTCTTCTAGGATGTCCCCTTAAAAAAGGCCCCTAACTAGATTTGATTTTACCATGACAGCACTGTTAGCATCACTTCTACTCATTCACTCTGACGAGTTTCAAAAAGGATTGAAGTTCATGTTGTGTTTAGAACGTTTAGAATTATCAATTTTACAACACAAGTAATGTTTTAAATCAAAAATTCGTTTGGAATTCGATAGTACGTGTTTCCATATGATAATTCGTTTGCTCGGGAGTGCAGTCCAGCAGAGCAGCTGTAAACAATATGAATTACCATTCTGTTTACTGGGCTGGCAGCAACCAGCCAGCACAGCCAGCGTCTTGTTTCCGGTTGGCTGTGCTACGTTTGGGCACTGGACTGGATGTTTGTCGAATGCCGCCATGGCAAAACAATCTTGATCTGCCGTTTTACCCCACAGCTACAGGAAGGAAGCGGAACCACCCAAATCCCTATTGAAACGAATGATTTCTCTTCGAGTTCAGTGTTGCCCAAACCATGAAACTCCTTCGCTGCAATCGATGAACACCGAAACTCGGGATAACTGGCATCACTACCCATGTGGAAGTCCCCTGATGCCGAAACCGATGCAATTTTGAATGCATGCATGTTTGCTTGCACTGACTGTCTCCGATTCCGGTTGCCTGCGCTAAAATGGCTAAGCATTATTCCGTGACAAGGGCGGTAATCCAGCACGAACAGTCGGGGTTCCGCCCGCGCTAGGGAATTCATCGGGGCCAAATTTGCCCTTTCCCTGGGTCGCTGCTGAGCAACAACAATCTAATACGCTAGCGAGTAGTGCCGGAACAAATCTGTAACCCCCAGGAAGGGAGTTTGTATGTAAGTAAGGAAGAACGTTGGCGTTTTCTACATTTGGAGGTTTCACCCGGACCAAGACGGGGGTCCGATTCCCCCGGACAGAATGATGAAACAGGGAGATGCTGTGTTTGCGATATTATTTGAATTTTGTTTTTGTCTGTCGAATTCCGCCACCAAGGGAGAATGGTGCCATGATTGCCGATGCAATTTAGAAAGAGCTCCGACAGCCAGCGTGGGACTGGCGTGGGATGCAGTAATGCAATTCCATAACGAGAAAAGGCTGGTAGATTTCGTTGATGCTGGTGTAGTATGGCGTTTGCGCTGCAAAATTATAGTGACACGCCAAGCAAAACAATATGCGGGGTCCCATAGTAATTTCAATCACGAAATCGACATTCACTTACATCATGCTTCTAGATTTTCCTGGTTTAAATTAGATGACATAAAGTGATTTTGTTGTTCTTTTGTCTAGATGCCTACATTGAGGACAAGGTATTGTTTATCCGAGAGAGTTTCTCTTCTGCTCTAGTTCTCGATTTTTTAACTTTTAATTTTTTAATTTTTTAAGGCGGACGTCTTCGTCTAGAAAACACTAACTGTTGTTGTCCGGCATTCTTGCAGCGTGGGATTTGGACCATTTCCGTTTTCTACTGCCCTGATACAATCGTTTCCTTCGTTTACTGGCTGTTCGAGCCCGTATGAAGTTGATCATGAATATTAACTTCTTTTCTCGATCAGCCTAGATAGCTGTGTATTTAGTGTCGGTAGCGGTTGTCTCAATTGGCTAAGAATAACACTACGGACCGCCTGATCCAGTGGTAAGAGTCCACTAAACAGGTGACCCCTAATTCATGGTGTGATGCGGCTTAATCCCAGATAACCAATTTGCACGTATAATGAAGTTTATGTTCATGTTATACGTACTTTTATGCGTTAATGTTACATTACATAAGATGCAGCAAAAGTGCCTTATGCGTACAAAAGAGGAGGCGCTATACGTGCATTGACGGAACAATAATAACGCTATATGACTTGAAGCGATATCTTATACGATTCACCGTGTGCACTATTGCGATGTAATTCAGCGTCTTATGCGACTTAATAATATTAAAAAAAAAAAACAATTTTTGTCAGCTCGATATCGAACTAATGACCTCTGGATTGTCCAGCCACACTTAACACACAACACCAAACGCTACTTATGAACCAAGCTGATTAATTATAATGATATTCTAACTCACCTCAGTATTTGTTGGAATGCCCTTGGATCACTTGCACTGTGCGTGTTTGGCAGGCTAAAAACGACGAAGCACTTTTTCCCGCACAGTTTTCACTGCCCTTTTCTAGCTAGCGCCTCCCATTGTTGATTATCAGGCCAACAAAGCAAATAGTGATGATTTTGTAACCATAATTATGGCTGTTCACTTTCTTGTAACGTTTTGGCACTGCATCCATAGTCCAACAGAAACTCGTTAATTGTTATCACATATCAAATCGCATTATGTCAACATAAACACTTCTAGCTTATGCGAGTTTGTATGCACACTTTAGCGAGTTTATTTGTACTTTTATGCGATTTCATCCATACACCAATGCGAGGTGAACTGACACAACAATAAAAGTACCAAGCGAAGTCGTATAGCCATCGCAGTAACCAGTTATGTGAATTGAACACTTTGCGAGTTTTCTCGCACACTTTTGCGAATAAGTAAAGTTCATCGCAATTAAACATCAGAATATCATCTACTACGATGTATTCATACCTTATAAAATTTAATTTGTATTCTTATATGGCTTTACCTGATACATCGTAATAAGTTCAGAAAACAACATCATATGCGATGAAAATTGTTAGTCAGCCGTATATATATGCGATAGTGACATAAAATGGTACTTTATACGATATACAGCGTGGTCTCTCATTCGATTCCTGGTTGTTTGGGATGCTTACACAGATCGAAAAAAAAGTGTAAAATTCTGTAATATATGATGCACATAATTGGAGCGTGGGATATCACAGAAATTTACATGGCACATCATGTAAAAGTCATAAAATATCATGTAAACTTCCATTATATGTCATGTAATTCAACATGACTCTGAGTGTTTACATGACATATAGCACATATTTACATGATATATCATGTAAACCATCGTAACACTAAGTTTACATGACTAAAATGAAATTTACATGACGTGTAAATTTCATTATTTTTATCTGTGTACCGTGCCTAGGAATGCATGGCTAGGGGGGTCTAATAAAAACCTAACCGCTAACGGAGCCTGTGGAGTACCAGGGCGCCCTCGAGAGTATGTTGCCCTTACTGCGCTAACCGGAGCAATGGTGCAGTGGCCTTGTGTTTCTCCGAGACGATCAACTGCCCTTCTTTAGTCTCACTTGAGGTTAAATAAGGGTGGGATTATGAAGATATTGTTAATTAGTTTAAATTTTCACCTATGTGGTTTCGCATTATGCGATTTACACAGTGTATTCTGTGTATCCTCGCCTTTGGCGATTTCCAATCGATACCGATCTGGTTTTGTTGCTGCTGTTCTTTGTTGTGCTGTTGTTGCGAAGAGTTTAATCTTGCCTAGTTTGGGTAGTGGCTACGGTTAGGATATCTCAGATCAATCTTCAGCATAAAAGAACAGCAACAATCAATCTTTGCAGACTTATGTAAAATGGTACAGCCCAAGTGGCCTTGGTCCAAGAGCCTTACTTCCGTAAGGGGAATTTCTATTTAGGAAACCTTGTGAACCCGGTGTTTGCTACTTTCAGTAAACATGATATGGTAAACTCGCGTGTCATGCCTCGAGCCTGTGTGCTTGTCAACAACGCAAAAGTTGCTACACTCATCTCTGAACTAATCACCAGAAATGTATGTGCTATCACAATTGATGTATCTGTTGGAAACCTCAACAGAAAATACGTCTATTGTTCGGTTTAATTACCGCATGACGAACCATCCCCTACGGATGCTTTCAAACACGTCATTGCATACTGTACTTAAAAAGGCCTTCTACTAATTGTAGGCAGTGATGCTAATGCTCACCATATTATCTGGAGCAGCTCGGTCATTAACTTGAGAGGTTCCAGTTTGATGGAGTACTTAAATAGTACAGATCTTGCATTACTTAACATAGGCAACCGCCCAACCCTCATGGTATCTGCTAGAGAGGAAGTGTTAGACATAACGCTTTGGTCTAGTAGATTTAGTCACGAGCTGACCAATTGACATGTGTCAGATGAAGAATCTTTATCTGACCATCGCTACATCTTTTTTGAACATTTAAATTTTACTTCGCAAACACTGCGTTTCAGGAATCCTCAGTCAACAAACTGGGATCATTTTACTGATTTGGTTGCGGCCAAATTTCATGGATACTCACCATCCATTGGCACTCCAAGTGATTTAGATGATGCCGTTGATACTACAACGACCTTCATCATGGAAGCTTTTGAAGAAGCATGCCCTCTACGGTCTGTGAAGATCACAAGAGGAACCCCTTGGTGGAACTCTGATCTGGCGAAACTCAGGAAACAATGTAGAAAGAGTTGGAACAGACGACGTTCGGCTGGTTCGGAGGATTTCAGGTTGGCTCGCAAGGCCAACAGGAAAGCTCTGCTGAACGATCCGGCTGGAAAAACCTTTGTACAAATGTTTCCAGTTTGAGTGAAGTCAGTCGGTTAAACAAAATCCTTGCGAAGTTCATTCCGAAAGTGTGACGTGCGTCGTATGAAGAAGCAAAGGGTTTCAGACCTATCAGTTTGACCTCTTTTCTTCTGAAATGCTTACAACGCATTGTGGATCATCACATCCGTGATGTTCATCTGGCCAACGTGCCTCTTCATGTGAGCCAACATGCCTACCAATCTGGTAAGTCCACTGTGACTCTTTTACACAAGGTTGTTTACGATATCGAGAAAGCATTCGCTCAAAAGCAATCTTGTTTGGGTGTTTTCTTAGATATCGAGGGTGCCTTTGACAATGTGCCTTTCTATGCCATATTAGAAGCCGCACGGGGTCATGGTATATCTTCAATGATTTCCAATTGGATTCATCAAATGCTAAAAATCGGATATCTCTTCTCGACATTGCATCTAGCAGGGATTAGGAAATTGAGTGTTTGTGGATGCCGCCAAGGGGGAGTCTTATCACCGCTTTTGTGGAATCTCGTAGCAGATACGCTATTGAGGCAACTCAATAATAGCGTTTTTCCTACTTATGGTTTTGCCGACGACTACCTAGCATTGTTAGTTGGTATGTGTATCGCCACCCTTTTCGACCTGATGCAAGGCGCCCTTCAGGTAGTTGAGGGTTGGTGTCGCCAATATGGCCTTTCGGTTAATCCGAGTAAAACATCTATTGTTCTTTTTACGGAAAGGCGAAACCGTGATGGCTTTCGACCTTTGCGTCTCTTTGATTCTGAAATCGATGTGACTGAACAGGTAAAGTACGTTGGAGCTATTCTTGATTCCAAGCTTTCCTGGACACCTCACGAGTTCAGAATCAAGAAAGCTTGTATGGCGTTCGGGCAATGCCGGCGAACATTTGGTACAACTTGGGGTCTAAAACCGAAGTATATCAAATGGATTTACATAACTGTGGTTCGGTCAATTGTGGCCTATGGATGTCTTGTGTGGTGGCAAAAGGGTGAAGTGAAAACGATCCAATCAAAGTTAGGCCATCTCCAAAGGATGTGCCTAATGGCGATGTCTGGACCGTTCTCTTCAACTCCCATGGCAGCGCTCGAAGCTCTCTTTGACGTTGTTCCACTACACATTCATCTCAAACAAGAAGCTCTTTCTTGCACTTACCGGTTACGGGTACTCGGTCTACTAGAGGAAACTCCTGTGAATCGCACATCAACACACACCTTGTTGTTTCCACTTTTGGTGAATTGGGACAAAATTGTCCTTGCTCCAAGTGATCTTACAATTGCTTGTAATTTTCCACATAGGACATTTTCCACGAAATTCCCTTCCCGAGAAGAGTGGACATCTGGTTATCTGGAGAGAAGTATTTCAGACGGCATCGTATGTTACACTGATGCTTCCCTTCTCGAAGGTTGAGCAGGTGCTGGTGTTTATTCTCGTGAGCTAAGGCTGTATCAGTCTTACTCACTTGGTACACACTGCACCGTTTTTCAGGTCGAAATCTTTGCTCTAATGTGCGGAGCGCAATCAGCACTTCAGCAGCACGTAATGGGCGAAGTAATATATTTCTGTTCAGATAGCCAGGCACTTGCTTCGGCCAACTCCAGGTCGAAGATAGTTATCGTTTGCGAACTCAAATCGAGGAGCTGAATTCAGCAAACGTTGTTCACCTTGTATGGGTACCTGGCCATTCTTCCATCGCTGGAAACGAATTGGCTGATGACTGCTCGCACTGGAGCATCACATGACTTCATTGGCCCTGAGCCAGCTATTCCGATATCAAAGTGTTGGGTAGAGCTTCAGATTCACACCTGGGCTGCTACTGAACACAGACAATACTGGAATATCTTCGAACTTCGTATCATTTGACATGTAACTGTCCAGTTTTCGCACAACTGCGTTTCCGAGTATTCGGTAAACACTTATTAAGTGAAACTGACTTAAGAAACTTGAATCTTCAGGATATTCTGTTGTACTTAACCCGTTGTGGTTAAGAGCTATAAGCTCTCTTTTGCTTTATGCGTTATTACAGTGCCCTTTTCAGGGCGCTGTTTGAACCCTTTGCGGTACGTTTCTGCGTTAATGACCTCTTCCACTTCCTTTTTCTTATTTCCCTACCTGTCATTATCCCCATCCTTATCCTTATTTCCTTCCTTTTCCCTCAGGTTTATGATAAAATAGCCTATTATTTTGGCGATGGCACAAATGTCCCAAATAGAGGATAACGTGCCTCTGGAGCCGGCCTTTTGATACCTGATACCCTGCCTAAATTCTTCACGCCATAAATGTGATAATCGAAGTGTTACTTCCACCTTTCAATAAACTCACGTCCCCTCGCCGAGAGTCTCTCATCCTTATCTAGGGGTCGCAGTACCGACCACTTTTGATGAGTACCGGTATTTCGGTACTGGTGCTTACAGTACCGGTAGTACCGGTAAAATACCGGTACTGGAAAATTTCACTAAAATAAAGAGTAATCTGTTTTGTACAGAAAATATAAATTAACCAGACATTTGTGAATCCCGATTTTCAGGGATGTAATAAAATTTAACCAGAAAATTCTTAATTAAACAAAAAATGTGGATAGATAAAACTATAAAAAGATATGAGTTGTATGAAACTGTTTTGGAGCTATTGTTTAGCTTCTGTCCAATTTCACATGCACTGTCTTGGTCAGTCAAAAATACAACAGGAATATCCTTACATGTACTGAAACCAGATAGGGAGCGGTTAGGTGAAGATAGAAGAGGATTTAACTGATTTTTCCTTGATGATGGATTCAGCGGATTCTAAAAACTGAAGAAATAGTTAGAAACCCTAATCTAAAAAGTTTTATTCAAAGCTAGTAAATCCATTTCCAAAACTCAACGTTCATTAAACCAATCATTGCTATGATTTCTTGGATTTTCAGAAAGGTTGTGTATATGAAAAATTTGTTTCTCTAAGTACTTGGTTTTCCATATTAGCTAAACTATTGACCGGATTTCAGCACTTCGGGAGAGATTTGCCAGTACCGAAAGTACCGGTACCAAGGTTAAGTCAGTACCGGTATTTCGGTACCAAATATTGGTCGGTAATACCGGGATTTTCGGTACCGGTACTATCGGTACTACATCCCTATCCTTATCCTTGAATATTTCGGCTCGCGGCACGAAGCCGTTGCGAGATGCGTTGACTTCCGTGTTTGTTGAGAATGGTACAATTTTTCCATTTTCTTGCACTTCGCCAAAAAATACACTTAAATTTTACATCAGATTCGAAGGTGATTTTAATCAATCTACTTCACTAAAAACATAAAGTAGAGTTCATTTTCTATCGGAAAATCATTAGAACGAACGAAAAACTCATCCGAATCATGCCAAATTGCATTTCCATATTGACACGGTCATCGTCATCGTCGTCGTCGTCGTCGTCGTCGTCGAGTTCTTCTTCATAAACACAGTTTTCCGCCCGTTCAAAAGTTTGGCCACGTACCTAGCTAGCTAAAAGCTATTCACCAAGAACATCAGCTAATCATAATCAAATTATTTCCGACAGCATTCCGGTTTTGCACTTACTCTTCGCACCATCAAAGCGATAACATAACGACGACAGAGGCTGGGGGTGTGGTGTGGATGATGGAGTGACCTGGCTGTGCAAATTGCTGCCAGACACCATCGAGTGACGAAAAGAACATGCTGCTGCTGATGCTGCTGGCCAAAAAGCTTGCCGGTAGAAGTGGATTAATTTCTGCACTTTTTTTCCTGGCACTAGCCATCCGTACGAATTAAGCTTTTGCAAAGGGTTTTTTTCGAGATGTTCCGACACTCGCCCCGTCATGTCATGATTTTCTAAGCGCTTCATCGTTGGTGTAGCAGAGGTATCGTCGGGGATGCTTCTGGGAAGGAAAAGACATCAAACATATCGTGTTCTTGTTATCACTTTTGTGAAACAATTGTTTAATGTTTTGAAAAATAAATAACTTTTGTTTCTTTTATCTAAATATGTTTAGGAGAAAAAAAAAAAACTATGCAAAAATTAATTTAATTCCAAAAGGAATGTACACAGTGTCATCAACCAATCATACCACGCCTACAAATAATGCAACCATAAACTGGGCCTATGAATGGGCCGCATCATTTTAAGAGTTATCAACATACAATCTATTATTTTACGCCTTGCATCTACGAATCAACCTGAGTCATCTGCCACATAGTCAGATCCCAACAATAAAACAAAAATACTCCAACATCCCAGCTTCAACTTGCGTAGATACTTGTATTTAGTGGGCGAGTGTGTTGCGGATTGGCATCGGAGAGAGAAGGGTTTGTGAAGAAGGGAGTGTTCTGGGCATTGGCTTAGAGTCAGTTTGGCTTTTAATTCTGTGGCTTAGTCAGCTAAAGTGCCGGTCCAACGAATACGAAGTCGTGGGTTCAAATCCCAACAGAACGCGATTTTTTTCACAAATTCATCTCTTAGCATTCTGTGCCATCTGATTACAAGTTCGTTCTGAGGTTTCTCAAAGAACTTCTGCCGGATTTCTCCCGGAATTCCTTCTAAGATTTCCCTAAAAATTCTTTCTGTCGAGAATCGTCCGTGAGTTCCGCAATACCATAAGGAATTCCTTTCTGTTTAGGAGCTCTTGGATGAGTAATAGAAGGAACTTCTAGAGGAATATGAGAAGGAACTCATTTAGGAATCATAAATGCAATTCTTGGTCAATAGCTGAAAAAAAAATCTGCAGGAATCACAATCAAAGAAGGAATTCTTTAAAGAATCCTAATAGAAACATATGAAGGAACCCCAGGAAGAGATCCTGGAGAAATCTCAAAAGTAGGAATCCTTGGGCTGCAAAACGGTGAGTCGATAAGGATAGCATTTTCGACTATTGAATTTCTACTCTCGGAGGATGGCTTACCAGTCTTGACAAAAATAAAAATAAAAAAATAGAAAAAAAAATTAAAAAAAAAACACTATTATTTTATCTTGTCCGACGTTTCGGTCCGTTTGGGACCTTCTTCTGTGACTCTAAAAGATTATTTATTAAATCAATTAGACAAAATTACAAAATTACAAAACTTTTCAATTTTTACCGAATTTTACAGATTTTTCGTCCAGTGTGGTTCTGCCTGGGCCCATATAGCCGAGGCGGTAAACGCACGGGTATGCAGCATGACCATGCTGAGGGTGACGGGTTCGATTCCCGGTCGGTCCAGGATCTTTTCGTAAAGGAAATTTCCTTGACTTCCTTGGGCATAGAGTATCTTCGTGCCTGCCACACGATATACGCATGCAAAATGGTCATTGGCAGAGGATGCTCTCAGTTAATAACTGTGGAAGTGCTCATAGAACACTAAGCTGAGAAGCAGGCTTTGTCCCAATGAGGACGTTACGCCAAGAAGAGAAGAGAGAGAGAGGTTCTGCGGAACGTGTAAATGTCGGTTCAGAGTTTCTGTTTTAAAAAACGCAAATTTGAAAAACTTAATATTTCCTCACTGTAAAACTCTCCGTGTACTTACTCCCTCGCCAAAACGGACGGTGTCGGTGTAAGCCTAACCGTGGAAAACCTCTTGTTTAATCTGAGCTGGAATGTGGTACCCGGCACTTGATCTAGCACCATTGTTTTTTGGCTTTTTTCTGATTCCTATTTCAGAGTGTGTGTGTGTGTGTGTGAGATCTTTAGTGTTTTGGTGTGAGTAAATAAAACCTTTCCCGATCGTGAGTGTGTATATGTGTGTGTTTACAATCACTTTTTCATGTTTGTTTTGATCAAGCATTTCGTGTTCTTCGGTTTAGCTGAAAATCCCTCATCCAATGCAAAACCCCTGCATAAGCGACGTGTAGGTTGTCCGTGTCCGTCCGTTTGTTTATTGTGTTTGAAGTGTTGTTTATGTGGCAGCTCTCCAGGGCCGGCAAATTTCTTCCTTTGTGTGTAGTGTCCAAAATCTTGGCTTCACTGAGCTTGAACGTATGATTCTCCAAAGCTGCGTGATTTACGAGCGCCGTTGTTTCCATTATTGCCTGGATAGCAGCATCTTCGGTTGCCCAAGCAACACACATGTTATAATAGAGTTACGACAGCGCAAGTTTTGGTTGTATAGAAGTTTATTTTACGTAATTCTTCCTATCAACACTAACATTGTGTTGAAATAACGTAAAATAACACACTTAATTTTGATTACCGAGTTCGGTAATTTTTTGACGAGATTAAAACTGCTGAGCACCGAACTCATTCAGCAAAAATGCATTGTTTACCTTTTCCATACGATTTTGACAGTTGTTTTACTGAATCTCAGTAAAATCGATTACCGAAACTACCGAGATCGTACTGCTGTTATAATCTCGTCAAAAAAGTACCGAACAGGCAATTCAGAAATAAGTGTGTACAACCAAAACCTGCGCTGTCGTAACTTTTATATAACATGTGTGTTACTTGGGTGTGTGACCATCATTCTGTAGTGTTTGTAGTTTTGTCATGTTCGATTTGTGTTTTGATAGTCGTGCCTTGAGCTTCTGAGTAGTCATACCGATATTGCAAGCATCGCAGTCGACACAGTCTACCTGATAGATAACATTGAGACGGTCTTCTATCGGTGTACGGTCTTTTACTGTTGGAAGTAGCGAGCCAATGTTTTTGTGCTGCTTGCTTGCTATACATATGTGCATTGGGGAATTCCCGACGCAATGTTTTTGTTATTGTTTGTGTTAGACCGTGTATGTTTGTGAGTGAGTAGTATGTTTTTGTTGGTTCTTCCTGACCATTTTCGTTGCTACTCACTTCCATAGCTGTTCCATTGGTCGGATTTCCACTTGCGCTATGTATTACTCGGTTGATGATGTTTGAATGATAATCATTCAACCTCAGAAGCCCGAAAATTATCGTTTTTGCATGTTTCAGGCTAATGTTTGTCGAGAACCGGAGCACCCGTTTTGCAAAATTGAAGCCGATGTTCATCTTCATGCTCATTGGATGTCCTGAGTGGTAGTTCAGGAACCTACCCGACGCAATTGCCTTCCTGTACCATTCCGTTTTTATTGTGCGGTTCTCTTGGCGTACCAGCAGCATATCGAGGAACGGTAGCCTGCTATCTTCCCCCTTTCTACGGTGAACTGAGTGTGTTCGTTTTGTTGATTGAAGACGTTGAGAACATCTTCAACCTTTTCGAGTGGAAGTGCTAGAAACAGGTCATCGACGTATTTTTTCAGGAACGGAATCACGACAGTGTTGGCGGCAACGGCATTATCGAGGCTGAAGACTTACCGAGCAGTATGTCCTAAAATCTATGGCTTGCCCAAGGCACACAAACCTGACCTACCACTGAGACCTGTTGTACCGTGCATGAACGCACCGACGTACGAGTTATCCAAAATAAACGCGAAGGTGTTACAGAATTCTATCGTCAACAAGTACAACATCAAGGATTCCTACTCCTTCTGCGATTACGTCAATTCGATCAAATTTCCGGAAGGATACATCCTTGTCTCGTTTGACGGGGTAGCACTTTTCCCGTCCATCCCCAAAAGCCTCATGAAGCAAAGCATCTTTAAACACTGGGACGAGATCAAGCAAAACACGCCAATTTGTCTTGACCTGTTCTGGGAAGTAGCAGACTTCTGTATAGATGCCAGCTATTTCTTGTTCGAAGGAACGTACAATCAGCAAGCGATGAGCACCTCAATGGCGACGTTGCAAGTACCGAAGGTGGCGTTGTAACAGCTCTAGGAGTATGTGCACAGGACGAAAGACTTCCGGCCTCTGACCTCCAAGAGATTGAGGAGGAGGTTGGCCGGTTGAAAAACAACAAAGCCGCTGGAGCAGATCAACTACCAAGCGAGCTTCTAAAATACGGTGGAGAAGCACTGGTGAGAGCACTACACTGGGTCATTACCAAGATTTGGGAGGAGGAAGTATTACCGGAGGAATGGATGGAAGGTATCGTGTGTCCCATCTACAAAAAGGGCGACAAGTTGGTTAGCGGGAACTACCGCGCGATCACACTACTGAGCGTTGCCTACAAGATACTCTTTCAAATTTTATGCCGCCGTCTATCACCGATTGCAAGAGAGTTCATGGGGCAACATCAGGCTGGATTTATGGGTGAACGCGCTTCTACGGACCAGATGTTCGCCATCCGCCAGGTGTTGCAGGAATGCCGCAAATACAACGTGCCCACACATCACTTGTTCATCGATTTCAAATCGGCGTATGATACAACCGATCGAGAACAGCTATGGCAGATTATGCACGAATACGGATTCCCGGATAAACTGATACGTTTGATCAAGGCGACGATGGATCGAAAATGTGCGTAGTTCGAGTATCAGGGACACTCTCGAGTCCCTTCGAATCTCGCAGAGGGTTACGGCAAGGTGATGGTCTTTCGTGCTTGCTGTTCAACATTGCTTTAGAGGGTGCAATTAGGAGAGCGGGGATAAACACGAGTGGAACGTTTTTCACGATTCCGTTCAGCTGCTTGGTTTTGATGATGATATTGATATTATTGCTCGTAAATTTGAGACGATGGCGGAAACGTACATCCGACTAAAGAGTGAAGCCAGCCGAATCGGATTAGTCATTAATGTGTCGAAGACAAAGTACATGATGGCAAAGGGCTCCAGGGAGGAATCACCGCACCCGCCACCCCGAATTTATATCGACGGTGATGAAATCAAGGCGGTTGAAGAATTCATGTACTTGGGCTCACTTGTGACTGCCGACAACGACACCAGCAGAGAAATTCAGAGGCGCATTATGGTAGGAAATCGTGCTTACTTTGGACTCCGCAGAACTCTATGATCGAATAAAGTTCGCCGTAACACGAAGTTAACTATCTACAAAACGCTGATTAGACCGGTCGTCCTCTCTGGGCACAAAACATGGACCCTACGTGCAGAGGACCAACGTGCTCTTGGAGTTTTCGAACGGAAGGTATTGCGTACCATCTACGGCGGAGTGCAGATGGAAGACGGGACTTGGAGAAGGCGAATGAACCACGAGCTGCATCAGCTGATAAGAGAACCAACCATCGCATCGTCCATACCACGAAAATCAGGAGGCTACGGTGGGTGGGTCACGTCATCAGGATGTCGGGTAGCAACCCGACTTAAATGGTTCTCGAGAGTCATCCGACCGGTACAAGAAGACGTGGTGCACAGCGAGCTAGGTGGGTCGACCAAGTGGAGGACGATCTGCGGACCCTACGCAGAGTGCGGAACTGGAGACAAGCAGCCATGGACCGAGTGGAATGGAGACGGCTACCATGAACAGAAGAGGCCACCCCGGCCTTAGCCTGATGGGTAAGGTAAGTGTGTCCAAATTCGTCAACAAGAGTATGTAAACCATGTAAAAGAGACAGCATACATGCTCATGAGCTGTCAAGTGCATAACATATCTCCCATACTCTTTGTTCGTCGCATTGATAGAGCATTTAAAAAGCATTTTCAATGCTTCCGAGCGAAAACATCTCAGTCAATTCAAATGCTAATTAAAAGCCGAAAGTTTTTGAGCAGTACAGCTAATGCTGATTCAAGGCAGCTATGCATTCGAACTGCTTATTTAGGGCGGCAAGCAGTTCAAATGCTGAAAACGGTCTGTTGTACGGCTTATTCAAATGCTTAGTGGTTACCTGGGCAATGATACTATATGCCCAGCAAATCGCAGAAGAATAAAAAAAAACTTGTTGCAGCGCCGCTGTCGTGGCGTCGGTCTACTGGGTTAGATTCGAGCCCGTGGACCGAGCCGATTTCAAGACAAAGTCCAATCAAGCAAGGTGGAGGCCCCAAGTCCTTCTGTGTGAAGCCAATAGGGCCTTAGCTTTCAGAAGGTCAAAACATGGTGCTCACGATATCAGTTATACATAGCTAGTTGCAGAACAGTTTTGAGTAGGCGTGATGTCAACCTAGCCCGTCTTCCCAGGACGAAGGAAGTGGCAAGACCACCAGGGAAGATGGCAGTACGTCAGCATATGGTGGTCTCCTAAAATGCTTGCCATGATGATCGTTGCTGCAAGTCTACGAAACTAACCTCAAGGGTGCGTTGTGCACTAACCCCTTTCTGAAGCAATGCCTTCTAGGTGGTCCCGCATAGACATTGGGCTTGGTAACAGCTTAACATAATCATTGACTTTGCGTCCTCGAAGTCGAACTCCTCAAACAGGCCTTATTGAGACTTTGTGAGTCAACGATGGTAACCAAGCAGAACTATGACAAACTAATGGCAACTGTGGCAGCAGCAGAGCCCGTCAAGTTGAAGGTTCCGAAGTCTACCGAGGCTGAGTCTTTGGCATTCGCGAGTAGCCCGAAGGCTACGCCGAACGCGATTGGTTATGACAAACAATCACAGAAGCATGTGAGACATCTGCCAGCTGAAGAGCTATCAGGCACCAAAATTCAGCCAAATCAAACTTTCCATTTATAAAATATAGCCGGAAAGCTGTCATTCTCTGAAGTACATGAAAGTTCGATAATAATCGAAATTTTAACGCCGTGGGTGTCTGGAACCAGGACATTAGACATTGGACTACAAAACCCTGACGGGAGTAAGCTGTGAAGACGATGTGACGATGAAGGCTACAAGGCTGGCGATGAGGAAAGGGGCACCGATAAGGAACCTGCGGGGATAGCAAAGTCTCTTAACGTAGGTCAGTCCCCAGGTCCGGACGGAGTTTTGAACTTGGCCTTTAAAGTAACTATTGCAAAAGCTCCCGAAATGTTCAGATCCTCTATGCAGAAATGCTTAGACTAGGGAGTTTTCACAGATGTTTGGAAGCGGCAGAGCCTGGTTCTATTACCGAAGGCGGGGAAACCACCCGGAGACCCATAGGCATATGTTTGATCGACACGGCGGAGAAGGTGCTCGTAAAGATCATCCTGGGTTGAGGCACACCGAGGGTTAATTGATCTCTTGAGCAACCAGTTCGGTTTGGGTAAGTCAACCGTAGACGCTATCCTGTCGGTTACAAAAACCGTCGAGATAGCGCTCCGGCGTAAGAGAAGGAGAATCCGTACTGTACAGTTGTGGCAATGGATGAAAGGACGCGTTCAATAGTGCCAGTTTGGCGGCCATTTCCGATGCATTCCATCCGGGCACCTGTACAAGATTCTAGGAAGTTCCAGAACTTCCAGAATCGAGTATAAGTGCACCATTCAAAGGTGGGTGTGTTTTCACATAGCCTCAGGAGTCCCTAGTGGAAGTGGCCTTGCAAACGATATAACGCTGGAGGTTATTCGATCGAAAAAAGAGTTGGCGCTGACTGCTGCCCACTCGATAGTGGTTGTGGAGGAGTGGATGAGACTCAGTAAACTGGAATTAAGGGCGGACGGGACGGTCGAGAAAATATCCGCCATTGCTCTGTTGCTACTAAGATGGAAATCTCAGATTCTACTTCATATTTTGCAACAAAAACCTATCATTGTGTATGCTCACTTGCAGTGCATATGCTGATTGGTTTTCAGCATCTTCAGTGCGATAGGTCTCGAGATTACCATCTTCAAAATCGCGAGGCAAATTGTTAGAAAGAGAGGCAAGATAGGAAAAATAACACGGCGTCCCGTTTCACCTTAAGGTCCTGGTTGTTAACAACCGAATGAGTCTATCTAGCGAATAACGATTCGTGGGGTCAACTCCTACCAGAACTCGTGGATTTCTTTTTACAATCTATGGTTCAGTTATCGAATACGTGCTTCTGTCTGTTGCGTCAAAGCACTTCATCATTTATAGATGTATTATCTGACAGTCAGTTTTTTTCAAGACTCGTAACTAAAACGATGATAAATGAAAGATGGGGGCATCTGGCCCTAAAAAGCACAGAATTCCAACGCCCCTGCCCTTTAATTCTAGGACGGTCTTCTTCAGCTCCCAACCCTGGTATGGAGAGCACCAGGAGAGCTCTTGCTTCACCGATCCCTTCGAGCCCTTTTTTCACTCGGTATGTTTTAATTAGCGTAAAAAAGCGCGCAGATTCCCCAAACGAAACATGCTTCTTCCATTGAACCGGCGATGCGATGTGTGGCAAAGTGGCTGACTGCAAAAGGATTTCGTGTCTCGAAGTGCCTTCGGTGGTTGCTCGTCACACGTTGAGCGTGAAATCATATGCGGTCGGTGGAGCTGGTCCCACTCGTCGTCGTTGCCGTCGTAGAGGCCAACAACCGACCTCCTGGTGCTGCTGAGCAGATGAAGATAATCTGTACTCCCATTTTGGAACACACAAGCCAAAAGGTTGTACCTACCTAGCTAGTCGAAAATTGTGCGACCGAGCTGCAAATTTTGTGCTGGTTTTCGAGTTGAATAATTTCGTTTTTCGAAGCAACCGAGCGAGTAGCGCAAGTAAGTGGAGTGCTACTACTGGGTGGAACAAGCTTTGCGGGTGTTTTTCCAAGCAAACGGATTCACTGCGCTAATTAGCATTTGTAAAGTTGAGATGACGATGTTGGTCCCGGGGTGACGACGACGTCGACGACGTTTGTTGACCCCGAGCGAGCACCGGTGATGTTTACGTTCCTTCGCTTTGGGGGGAAGCTGCAAAATCTCACCTAAAGTCTGCTTCACAGCTTAGTGTTCCATGAGCACTTCCACAGTTTTAACCTTTGCTGTACTAACATACTTTTTGGAACATCATTTTTACCTTCAATTTGCTCTAACTTAATCAAATCTTAACCGATTTTAATTCTCTTGGCTCGGTTGGATCGGTATTTTTCCCTAGTTTTGACGGTTCAAGGATGGATTGGATTGGCCAAGTGGTTCCGGAGATATTCCGGATTCCGTTGGGGTAATAGATTATCTTGGACCAGAGAACTCTAGAATTTGTCATCAGCTTGATGGTTTTCGCATTATTTCTAGGCTATTTATCCTACAAAAACTCGGTAAAATGTTTCGACAATATCCGGAAGCATTCATGAACTCTCTGGGAACCACCTGGCCACGTTACAGATTCCACGCCCCCAGGGAAGTGGCCAATTACAGACTTGAGCCAAACCCTAACGTGCGACCTATCAAACTTCATGAATTTTTAGTGGTTCTTTGGTAACCACTACAAGGATGACCCTTCTTTGTGGAACAATTTGGCCATGTTCCGAACTAGAGGCCATGCCCCCGGGGAAGTGGCCACTTACCGACATGAAACAAACCCTTGCATGCGACCTGTCAAAGTTCTTGAATTTTCAGTACCAGCTCTTTGGTGACCATTACAAAGTTGACCTTTTTTGGTGGAATCATTTGGCCATGTTTCCGACTAGAGGCCATGCCCCCAGGGAAATGGCTACTAACCGACCTGAGCCAAACTTCATGAATTTTCAGTGCCAGCTCGTTGGTGATCGTTACAAGGATGACTTTTCTTTTCGGAACCACTCGACCATGTTCCGGACTAGGGGACATGCCTTCAGGGAAGTGGCCATTCACCTACATGAAACAAACCCTAGTATGCGACCTAACAAACTTCTAGAAATTTCAGCGCCAGCTTGTTGGTGACTATTACAAGTACAACTTTTCTATGTGAAACCACTTGGCCATGTTCCTGAAGTTCCTTTAGAAATTCTTTTGGATGTTCCTTCAGATATTCCACTGGGATTCGTTCCCGAAATCCTCTGAAATTTCTTTCAAAAATTTCACTGGAGGCCTCTTCAGTAATGCCTTTGAATGCTGCTCCTGGAATTTCTCTGGAAGTTCTTTTAGTAATTCTTCTGAAAGTTCCTTCAAGAATTACTGAAGAACTTCCAGAGGAATTCCTGAAGAGACTTCCAGTAAAATTCCTGAAGGAACTTCCAGAGAAATCTAGAGGAATTCCTAAAGAAATTTCATGATCAATTCCTGAAGGGGTTTTCAGTGAAATACAAGAAGGAACATCCGTAGAAACTTCCTGAAGGAACTTTCAAAGAAAATAAAATCTAGGAGAACTCCCGAAGAAAATTCCCTGAAGAGTTTATAAAGGAATTCTCAAAAAAAATACCGAAGAAAACTCCAGAGGAATTCCTATAGGAAATTCCATAGGAGTTCCCGAAGGAAATTCCAGAGGAATTCCCTACGGGCATTCCAGAGGAATTTACGAAGGAAATTTTAGAGGAATTCCAGAAGGAAATTCCAGAGGAATTCCCGAAGAAAATTCCAGAGGAATTCTCGAAGGAAATTCCAGAGGAATTCCCGAAGAAAATTCCAGAGAAATTCCCGAAGAAAATTCCAGAGGAATTCCCGAAGGAAATTCCAGAGGAATTGCCGAAGGAAATTCCAGAAGTATTCCCGAAGGAAATTCCACAGGAATTCCCGAAGGAAATTCCAGAGGAATTCCCGAAGGAAATTCCAGAGGAATTCCCGAAGGAAATTCCAGAGGAATTCCCGAAGGAAATTCCAGAGGAATTCCCGAAGGAAATTCCAGAGGAATTCCCGAAGGAAATTCCAGAGGAATTCCCGAAGGAAATTCCAGGGGATTTCCCGAGGGAAATTCCTTTGCAATTCCCGAGGGAAATTCCTTTGCAATTCCCGAGGGATATTCCAGAGGAATTCCCGAAGAAAATTCCTGAGCAATTCCCGTAGGAAATTCCAGAGGAATTCCCGTAGAAAATTCCAGAGGAATTCCCGTAGGAAATTTCAAAGGAATCCCCGAAGGAAATTCCTATGAGAATTGCTTTGAAATTTCCTACGGGAATTTTTTTGGAATTTCCGACGGGAATTCTTTTGGAATTTCCAACGGGAATTCCTTTGAAATTTCCTACGGGAATTCCTTTGGAATTTCCTACGGGAATTCCTTTGGAATTTGCTATGGAAATTCCTTTGGAATTTCCTACGGGAATTGCATTGGAATTTCCGTCGGGAATTTCTCTGGAATTTCCTACGGGAACTCCTCTGGAATTTCCTACGAGAATTCATTTGGAATTTCCTACGGGAATTCCTCTGGAATTTCCTACGGGAAATCCTTTGAAATTTCCCACGAAAATTTCTTTTGAATTTCCTACTTAAATTCCTTTGGAATTTCCTACGGATATTCCTTTAGAATTTCCTACGGGAATTCTTCTGGAATTTCCTACGGGAATTCCTCTGGAATTTCCTACGGGAAATCCTTTGAAATTTCCCACGAAAATTTCTTTTGAATTTCCTACTTAAATTCCTTTGGAATTTCCTACGGGAATTCTTCTGGAATTTCCTACGGGAATTCCTCTGGAATTTCCTACGGGAATTCCTCTGGAATTTCCTACGGGAGTTCCTCTGGAATTTCCTACGGGAGTTCCTCTGGAATTTCCTTCGGGAATTCCTCTGGAATTTCGTTCGGGAATTCCTCTGGAATTTCCTTCGGGAATTCCTCTGGAATTTCCTTCGGGAATTCCTCTGGAATTTCCTTCGGGAATTCCTCTGGAATTTCCTTCGGGAATTCCTCTGGAATTTCCTTCGGGAATTCCTCTGGAATTTCCTTCGGGAATTCCTCTGGAATTTCCTTCGGGAATTCCTCTGGAATTTCCTTCGGGAATTCCTCTGGAATTTCCTTCGGGAATTCCTCTGGAATTTCCTTCGGGAATTCCGTTGGAATTTCCTTAGGGAATTTCTCTGGAATTTCCTTCAGGAATTCCTCTGGAATTTCCTTCGGGAATTCCTCTGGAATTTCCTTCGGGAATTCCTCTGGAATTTACTTCGGGAATTCCTCTGGAATTTCCTTCGTGAATTCCTCTGGAATTTCCTTCGTGAATTTCTCTTGAATTTCCTTCGTGAATTCCTCTGGAATTTCCTTCGTGAATTCCTGTGGAATTTCCTTCGTGAATTCCTGTGGAATTTCCTTCGGGAATTCCTGCAGAATTTTCATCGGGGATTCCTGCGGAATTTCCTTCGAGAATTCCTGCGGAATTTCCTTCGAGAATTCCTGTGATATTTTTTTCGGGAATTCTTGTGGAATTTCCTTCGGGAATTCTTGTGGAATTTCCTTCGGGAATTCTTGTGGAATTTCCTTCGGGAATTCCTGTAGAATTTCCTTTGGGAATTCCAGAGGAATTCCTGGAAATCCAGGAAGTCCTCTGGAATTTCCTACAGGAATTCCTCTGGAATTTCCTACAGGAATTCCTCTGGAATTTCCTACAGGAATTCCTCTGGAATTTCCTACAGGAATTCCTCTGGAATTTCCTACAGGAATTCCTCTGGAATTTCCTACAGGAATTCCTCTGGAATTTCCTACAGGAATTCCTCTGGAATTTCCTACGGCAATTCCTCTGGAATTTCCTACAGGAATTCCTTTGGAATTTCCTACAGGAATTCATCTGGAATTTCCTACAGGAATTCCTCTGAAATTTCCTACAGGAATTTCTCTGGAATTTCCTACAGAAATTCCTCTGGAAATTCCTTCGGGAACTCCTATGGAATTTCCTACGAGAATTCCTCTTGAGTTATCTTTGGGAATTTATCTGGATATTTCTTCGGAAATTTTTCTTGAATTTCCTTCGGGAATTCCTCTGGAGTTTTCATCGGGAATTTCTCTGAGAGTTCCTTCATAAACTCTTCAGGAAGTTTCTTCGGGAGTTCTCCTAGATTTTATTTTCTTTTCTTTGAAAGTTCCTTCAGGAATTCTTCAGGAAGTTTCTACGGATGTTCCTTCTTGTATTTCACTGAAAACCCCTTCAGGAATTGATCATGAAATTTCTTTAGGAATTCCTCTAGATTTCTCTGGAAGTTCCTTCAGGAATTTCACTGGAAGTCTCTTCAGGAATTCCGCTGGAAGTTCTTCAGTAATTCTTGAAGGAACTTCCAGAAGAATTACTAAAAGAACTTCCAGAGAAATTCCAGGAGCAGCATCCAAAGGAATTACTGAAGAGGCCTCCAGTGAAATTTTTGTAAGAAATTTCAGAGGATTTGATTGATTGATTGATTTGTCTTTATTAGAGAGACTCTCAGCCCTTGGCTGGTTCGTCTCTTTTCAGAGGATTTCGGGAACGAACCCCAGTGGAATATCTGAAGGAACATCCAAAAGAATTTCTAAAGGAACTTCAGGAACATGGTCAAGTGGTTTCACATAGAAAAGTTGTACTTGTAATAGTCACCGACAAGCTGGCGCTGAAATTTCTAGAAGTTTGTTAGGTCGCATACTAGGGTTTGTTTCATGTAGGTGAATGGCCACTTCCCTGAAGGCATGTCCCCTAGTCCGGAACATGGTCAAGTGGTTCCGAAAAGAAAAGTCATCCTTGTAACGATCACCAACGAGCTGGCACTGAAAATTCATGAAGTTTGGCTCAGGTCGGTTAGTAGCCACTTCCCTGGGGGCATGGCCTCTAGTCGGAAACATGGCCAAATGGTTTCACAAAGAAGGGTCATCCTCGTAATGATCACCAACGAGCTGGCACTGAAAAATCATGAAGTTTGATAGGTCGCACGTTAGGGTTTGGCTCAGGTCTGTGATTGGCCACTTCCCCGGGGGCGTGGCCTTCAGTCCGGAACATGACCAAGTGGTTCCACAAAGAAGGATCATCCTTGTAATGATCACCAACGAGCTGACACTGAAAATTCATGAAGTTTAATAGGTCGCATGTTAGGGTTTGGCTCAGGTCTGTAATTGGCCGCTTCCCCAGGGCGTGGCCTTCAGTCCGGAACATGGCCAAGTGGTTCCACAAAGAAGGGTCATCCTTGTTATGATCACCAACGAGCTGGCACTGAAAAATCATGAAGTTTGATAGGTCGCACGTTAGGGTTTGCTTCAGGTCGGTAATTGGCCACTTCCCTGGGGGCGTGGAATCTGTAACGTGGCCAGGTGGTTCCCAGAGAGCTCATGAATGCTTCCGGATATTGTCGAAACATTTTACCCAGTTTTTGTAGGATAAATAGCCTAGAAATAATGCGAAAACCATCAAGCTGATGACAAATTCTAGAGTTCTCTGGTCCAAGATAATCTATTACCCCAAAGGAATCCGGAATATCTCCGGAACCACTAGGCCACTCCAATCCATCCTTGGACCGTCAAAACTAGGGAAAAATCCCGATCCAACCGATCCGAGAGAATTAAAATCGGTTAAGATTTGACTAAGTTAGAGCAAATTGAAGGTAAAAATGATGTGCCAAAAAGTATGTTAGTACAGCAAAGGTTAAGTTAAAAACTTGATTTTTCAAAATGCAGTTTGTATTCGTATACCGTGTGACAGTGCCTGATTATACTTTATGCTCAAGGGAAGCAAGCAGATTTTCATTAAGGCTCAAGCATCCGTCATCATTTGTCGGAAAATAAAAAGCAGTTTTCTCGCTGCAAATCAAAACAAGGATCATGAAAATATATTCACTGCATTATATTCCTCATGTGGAGTACAGTGAATATATTTTCATAGCAAAAACTTTTGTTTTGAACGAAAAAACTGCTTTCAAATGTTTGATGATGACGATGATTTCAATGACGAAAAGTTCAACGTTAAGAAAGTATCCTGAAACGATCGGAAATCGATGCCAGACCTTCCGTGCTTTTAGTGCCTCTACTTATTGTACATAGACCTTATGAGCCTTTATTGTACGACAACGGCCTTAATTTGCAAAGATCTTTATGCTTTCCATCAAAGACTGTTGCCATATTATCGCTTCAACCACCTTCGTCCCGTCATCAATTAATGTCGGCCGTCAGCCATTAATTTAGTGTCCATCGATGTCACACTCCTGGAAATTTATTCATTTCTCATGAGCCATCAGTCCTCGACAAAAAACGCACACTTGCTCAGTAATGAGGAAATAATTAATTCTCAATTGGCAGTCATCAAATGACGGTGTCTGTCTCGTTTGAAGGTCCAGCCCACAAGCTGCCATCTGTTGTCAAACACCTCGCCACCCACATCACCCCCAAGCAGCAACCAGTTGAACTCCCCGGAGCTAATTAAGTATATATTATCAACGGACAAGCCTCATCGGCCATTAATTATACCGCAAATCTATTTCCATCACTCATCAAGCATTTCCGGAACTTGTCCGGAAGGATGTGGGCCGTAGGGGGTGCTTCGCAAACACGATGTGGCCTGTGCGGACCCCTTAGGGAGCAATAATCTAACGCAGTGCAAACATCAAACAGCAAGCTAGGGATTGAATGATATGTAATTACATCAATGTTCAGAAAGGAAAAGGTTGCTCTACGACTTCAAATCATTTAATTTATTTCATTATAGGTCAAGTTCTGATATAGCTGAGTCAACAATTCGCTGCCGTGATACTCGGTTTGCAGCTGCAGCTCTCCAACTTCGGAAAGGCCCAGCTCGACCGATCTCGCTATACCTGGTCCACCCACCTCTCACCTTCTTGTTCTTGGTTCGGTTGTGAGCAAAAACTTTGCATAACTTGAGATTCTGATAGACCTTCGGATCATTTCAAATGACACAGAATGGAACACATATTTCACTTCTTCCAGTCAAGTGGAAGAAGAAATCACAAAAGAGGTGGGTCCGATGCTTTTGCTTGTAATGTTCTACGTTCTATCGGGTACTGCGCTGTAGTTTAATACCTAATTCAGGTTGCAGGTACACTAAAACCTCAATTAATGCATGTTATTTTTGTGCACTTTCAATTTATGCACCTTTTTTATGCCCTGCATAAAAAGAGGGAGAGCTACATAGAACGAACATTGTGCATAATAATATTAATGAATGACGGTAACCTTATGCCAACGGCGACTAGGGGGTATGTAGGGATGAGCAAAGGGAGGTCGCAGTGGAGTTTCAGGGGGTCCCAAGGGGTTTCCGCGGGGTTCCATGAGATCTCAGGGGAGTTTTCGGGGGTTTGAGGGGAGGGGTTTTCGAGAGCATTGCAGAGAGTTTCAAAGGATTTTCGACGCCAAACCATCAGCGGCCAGGGGCGTTTATAGGGGAGAGGTTACAGGGGCGCCTTAGGGGATCCCAAGGGGTTTCAGGGGGGGGAGGGTACCAGGAGATCTCAGGGTCGTTTCAAAGAGGTCCCAATGGCGTTCAGGGGGATACCTGGCAATCTTAAAAGTGTTTCAGGGGGTTTTGGAGGCCTTACAGGTACGTTTTTGAGGGTTTCCGAGGGTCTCACGTGTGCTACATGGGATCCGAGTTGGTTTAGAGGGATTCGGAGGCGTTTTTGGGAGTTAAGATGCGTTCCATTGGGTCCGAGGGGATTTTACGGGGATTTTGAAGGCATCCCAGGAAGTTTCAAAGCATTTTCGACGGGATTCAGAGGCGTTACGGAAGCGTTACGGAGCAGTTTTCGGGGGCTTCGGAGCGTCGAAAGTGCGTTACATGGGGTCCGAGGGGGGTTTAGGGGGATTCTGTGGGCATATCAGGACGTTTCAGAGCAGAGCATATTCGGTGGGATTTGGAGGCGTTACGGAAGAACTGCGAAGGATTTTTAGAGGGTTTCTGAGTGTCTCAGGTGCGTTAACCCCCTGAAACGCACCTGAAAACCTCTATGAACGCCCTTAAAATGTTCCTAAAACCTCCTTAAATTCTCTGAAATTTCTCTGAAATTCCGTGAAATGCCCTTCCCTAATCTGGTTTGCAGAAGCAACCTTCCCTCTTTCATGTCAGCTTACAGCCAAAGTTTCCATCGGAGTGGTTACCCGATCTTCCCGAAGGTTGCTCATAGGTCGGCCGGTTCCACGAGAAGTATCCCTGGCAGCACAACGGGTTTTGTTTTGGACGGTATACTTACCCCATCTGGTATCTGTTGATGTATACATATGGTAGTATATGGATGTTAATTGGCATAGTGTGGTAGATCTATTCTTGTAATATGCCTGAGATATTCGCTCAAACCGTCAATAAGGCGAAATCCCTTAAGCTCTGGGATTCCCACAACATGAATTCCTACTACACCCCCGAACCAACCGTGTCATAGGAGTCTAGACCGTACATCTTTTCTATGCCCTGCATGAAAAGAGGGAGAGTTATTCAGATCCAACATTGTCGGCGTAACCGACTATCTTTTGCAGAATCTAACTCTTCTTCCCTGCTAACGCATGACGGATTCGCTGTTGACATACGTGTCGAAGTGTTATCAGGTGCTATCATGACATCGGTCATACCTTGAAGCGACGCACTTTTGCTGGACCGAGGGGTTTTCAGAGCGATGGCAGTATCCTCCGTAACAAATATTGTGCATTAGAGAATATAATATTGACAGTAACTATGACATCGGCGATCAGAGGGTGTTTGTAGGGGAGAGCAAAGGAATGATGCAGGCTCTAGGGGGCTCAACGACGATTCTTGGAGCTCTCAGGGGCGCTGTAAAAGGTCCTAGAGACGCTTAAAAGGGTCTCAGAGGGTTTCGAAGGAGTTCTAGAGTGTACAAGGGACATTTCAGGGGATTGCAAAGGCGTTTCAAGAGGCTCCCAGGGCGCTTTCGAGGATACCAGGGGATTTCATGGGAGCTTCTGAGAGTCTCAGGGGCATTTCATGGTGCTTCAGTGGATACCAGGGGCGTCATAGGGACTCAGGAGCTCTTTAGGAGTTCGCAGGGACATTGTAAGGGAGGATTTGAGTACCCGAGGCTTCAGGGGGTCCTATGTGGTTTCTAGAGGGTACTATGAGGTCTGAGGGGCGTTCCAGGAGGTCTCCTGGGCCTCAGAAGAGTTCCTTGAGTCTCAGGCGGTACCAGTTGAGCTCCAGACGAGGGTCCCAGGAGTCTTTCGGAAGATCTCAGGAGTGTTTCAGGGAGTCTCATGCGGTATCAAGTAATATCAGGTGCGTTTCAGGTGGTCCCATAGAGTTTCAAGGGAATTCCAGGGGGTACTAGGAGGTCTCCAGTTAGCCTAGTGGTTAAGGCTATGGACCGCCAATCCGGAGACGGCGGGTTCGATTCCCGTTCCAGTCGGGAAAGTTTTCTCGACTCCCTGGGCATAGCGTATCATTGTACTTGCCTCACAATATACAAATTCATGCAATGGCAGGCAAAGAAAGCCCTTCAATTAATAACTGTGGAAGTGCTCAAAGAACACTAAGTTGAAGCGAGATAGGCCAAGTCCCAGTGGGGACGTCGAGCCATAAAGAAGAAGAAGAACTAGGAGGTCTCAGGGACGTTCTAGGGCGCTTCAGGAGGTTCCTCCTATGGGTTCCAGAAAATTCGAAGGTTTACCAGGGGCGTTCCAGAAAAGTTTAAGTGAGATACCTGGAGGTCTCTGGAGCATTTTAGTGGATTCAGGAGGCACAGGGGCTTTTGATGAGGTCTCTGTCAGAACGCCCTTAAAGGCTCCCGAAATCCCTTAGAACACCCTTCTATAGATTTCTCAGGCAACTTCTTGGGAACGTCCTTGGTCAAGGGCGTAGACAGCTTTTCGATCAGGAGAGAGGGGCGAGAACTCTTAGCAAACTTATACCTTAAAGCTTTTATAACTAAACACATTCTAAAAGCATTATTTAACCCGTCAGCAGTCTCGCTGTTGTATTTTGTACAATATGTTGGAAAACAGCTCGCCTGTTCTACACAAATCAGCGTGGTACTGGTAGCGGTAGCCAATTTCTGAAAGATTAAGGATTTTTCTTTAATTTTTCTATATTTCTTCAGGACGAACTCTTCTTAGGTCTGACCCAGGTTTTCTTCGCGATTTCTTTCATCATTTTCTCCAACATAATGGAAAGTCGTCCTAAGATTTTTTAAAATGTCTTCCATAGCTTATTTGAGTTCATTCATTAATTATTCATCAAGTTTGTCTACGTTGATTAGAAAGCTTTGGAACGACCTAAATTTGTATGCCTTTAAGAATAAACGTTCTGTGGTATTGTTCCTAGTACATCCTGACATGATCAGAGCATAATTCTGTAGAAATGTCAATTGACGTATTACCGGATGGATCCTTAGAAGAATTCTTAAAGATATTCTCGTAAAAGCCATTGTAACGTGAGAATACATCATGCGAACCCCTGCACATCTGCCTATTTTATTTGCTTTCTCTTTGTGTGATTTTTCTGCTCATTGCTATCAATCACGTCAGGAATAGTGGAAACAGTGGACAGACTACACGCATCGAAATCAATATTTCCCCAATGTAAATCACCGAAAATGTAAGGGTCCCTTAAAATGTATGTTCTAGTTTATATGTTTAATAAAGTATTTTAGCTTTGTAGCATGTGGTTAAATAAACTGTGTTTTCTTGACCCTGCTGGAAGAGCGGTGTTCCTGTCCTGTTTTCAACAATGTTGCCGTTGCGAGAGATGCTGCCGAATACCGAATCTTTCAGCAGAAGGGAAAATAGGTTTATTTTCCGATGATCAGCTACAAAGCTGTAATTTGATTTTTATTAACAGATGGTCCTTACATCTACCTATCAAAACTTACATATTCGGTGTCGTAATGTGTGAAACGGAATAGTTCCTAGCAGACACCTCTTCACTTCAGCTATGCAGACTTACTACTGGTCTGAGTATTGTTCTATAAGCTATACAATCGTGAAGGTTACTTAGGGGTGCTACAGTTACAATATTGTATAGTTGCAGTATAAAAAATGTTCAAATTAAAATGCGCAACTATGCGCAACAGCCATGAAACCTATCAATGAAAGAAACCCTCGAGGTATCTCTGTAAGAATTCCTGAAAGAAATCCCTGGAGAAATTCGTGAAGAATTTCCTTGAGGATTCTTAAATAAGAGAATTTTTGAAAAAAATCCTTGAATTCACCTGGAGAAATTCCTGGACTCTGGAGCGGAACTGGTGTGATGGTTAGAACACGTGACTATCACGCCAAGGACCTGGGATCGAATCCTACTCCCGACAAACTCACAAAATGTGAGTTCTTCCTTCGGAAGGGAAGTAAGCGTGGGTCCCGAGATGAACTAGCCTAGGGCTAAAAATCTCGTTAATATAGACAAAAAAAATCCTGGACGAATCGCAGGAATGTATTCAAAAATAAATTTAAAAAGAAATTTTAAAAGGAATTCTTGGGGCATTCCCAAAAGAAATTCCGGAAAGAATACCTGGGATAATTCCTATTGAGTCCTAAGTGAACATAAAGACTCCTGGAGGAATAGCTAAACAATCCCTGAAGGAATTATTGTAAGAATTCTGATAGAATCTCTGAACTGCTTGAGGAAAATTTTTAGGTAATTTCTTAGAGAAATTCCAAGAGGAATTTCTGGGGAAATTTCTACACAAATTTCGGAAATATCCAGTGGGAATTTCAGAACGGATCCATTGACAAATTTTATGAAGAATCCTCGACACAAGCAACACACATGTTATATAAGAGTTTCGACAGCGCAAGTTTTGGTTGTATAGATGTTAATTTTACGTAATTCTAACATTGTGTTGGAATAACGTCAAATAAACTTTTATACAACCAAAACTTGCGCTGTCGTAACTAATATATAACATGTGTGTTGCTTGGGGAAGGACTAATAAAGGAATACTCTCAAATTATCCCTGAGAAAAACAAACTTCTAGAGGAAACTTTGGAGGATTTCCTGAAGGATTTCTTGAAGGGCTTCTTGAAGCAAAAAAAAGAATCACAGAACAAATTTCCCAAGGAATGCTTTTGCAAGAGCCAGGAAGAAATTCATGGATGAATTACTGAACAAATCCGTGGATGAATTCCCAAAGAATTTCTTGCAGAAAATTGTGAGAGAGAATCCAGGAAGACATCTCCAAAATTATTTTAAACAATTCCAATCGCTGGAAAAGATACTCAAGAAATCCTTGAAGTTAGTCAATAAATTCTTCATGTATTCCTGGAGGCACTGTTTGAGAAATTCTTGGGTACATCCCTTGAAAACACGATGGAAAGATTTCTAAAATTTCTGTTGGAATCCCTGAATACATTTTTGAAGATATTGCGAGAAGAATTTCTAAAGGAAAGAAGGAATTCCTGTTATAATCCCTGGAGGAATAAATATATATATGTATATATGAAGGACTTCCTAATGAGATCATAGAAGAAATTCCTTTAAAAAATCCTGGAGGAGTCCCTGAAGTATTCCTGGTAGAATTCTTGGAGGAATCTCTGGATGAATTCCTGGAGGAATTCTTAGAGCAATTCTGGTAGGAATCCCAACAAAAAATTCTGAAAAACTTCTATTCCTGTAGACATTCTCAGAGGAATTTGTTTAGGAATTTCTGGAGTGTTTCTTGAAAGAATTTCATGAGGAATCCCTGGAATAATTCTTGGGTAAATTCCTGTAGGAATTTCTTGAAAAATCGCTGAAAAAAGTCCTGCAAAAAAAATCTCTGGACGAGTTTCGGGAGACATGCCTGTAGGACTTCCTGAAGTAATCCCTGGGTACATTCCTGGAGGAATCCCTGGAGGAATTCCTAGAAGAATATCAGAAAGAATTCCTGGAAGAATCTCTAAAACTATTTCTGGAAAAATCTCTGAATGAATTTCTGGAAGAATGCCTGGAGGAATTCCTGGATAAATGCCTGAAGGAATTATTCCAGAAATTCTTCAAGAAATTCTTAATGGAATTCCTAGCGGAATCCCCACAGGAATCCTTGGAGAAATTCCTGGAGGAATCCATGGAAGAAGAATTATTGAACGGAGGAGTTCCTGGAGTAATATCTACGGGAATTCCTGGCCTAATTCCTAGATGAATCCTTGCAGGAATTCCTAGAAGAGACCCTTGAGAAGTTCCTGATAAAACAGCTAGAGGAACATTTAAAGGAACATTTGAAGAGACCATAGAGGAATACCTGGAGGAATACCTGAAGGAATGCCTGAAGGAATTTATGGTGGAACTGCTGGAGGAGTTCTTGGAGAAATTATAAGAGAAATCTTTGGAACAATCTCTGGACAAATTTCGGGAGGAATCTCTGAAGGAATGCCCGGAGATACCCATAAATGAATGCCTGAAGGAAGTCCTGAAGAAACACCAGGGACCTGAGAGAGACTCTTGAGCAGTTCCTGTAGATATGCCTGTAGGAGTTTCAGGAGGAATCTCAAGAGAAATTCCAAGATGGATCTTTACAGAAATTCGTGGAGAAATTCCTGCATGAAGTCCCGGAGGAATCCCTAAATTAATTCTTGGAGGAATTACTGGAGGAATTCGAAGAGAAACCCTGGTGGAATACCTGTAGGAATTCCGTGAACATTCGCTGGAGCAAATTTTAAAGGAATACCCTTAGGAGTTTATGGAGGAATATCTAGCGGAACTCCTGGAGGAATCTCCAGAGAGGAAAGCCTGGAGGAATACCGTATTTTTTAAAGGAATTTATACAGGATTTCTTGAGGTGATTCCTAGAGGAATTCTGGGATGAGTTCCTGCAGGCGTCGTCGGGTAAATTCCTGGATGGAATCCTGGAGAAATGCCCGAAATAATCCCCGAAGCATTTCCTAGAGGAATACCTTGAGCTATTTCTAATGTAATCCCTTAAGCAATTTCTGTAGGAACGCTTGTAGGAGGTCCTGGCGAAACCTCAAGAGAAACCCTTAGAGAAATCTCTAGATTAACTCCTGGAGGAGTCTTAGCAGAAATATTAGAGGAATTTCTGTAAGAATACCTTGATAAATCTCTTGAGAAATTCCTGTAGAAATCCCAGGAGGAATCTTCTAAAAAAAAATCTCAAGAGAAAGTACTGAAGAAATCGCAGAAGGAATACTTGGTAAAATCCTGAAGGAATCCTCAGAAGAGTTTGGTTGAGGAACTCCTGAACGAATCCCTGGAGAAACCCTGGAATGTATCCCAAAAACAATCCGAAAAGAAACTCCTAAGGGAATCCTTTATCTTAATTGTTAAGGGATTCCCTTAGGAATTGCTGGAGGAGTTCCTTGAAGAATTCCTGGAGGAATCCTGAGATGAGTTCCTGGAGAAGCCATTGGAATTTTTTTTAATAAGGTTCCTGGCGTGATGGAATTCGACACTTTTCACACTGGGGATGTAAATGTTCCCATCTGACGTACACAGTAAAATAAAGTACTCAAATCTTGAGATTGAAGGTAGAGGCAGGACACAAGATAAAAAAAAAAAATAAAAAAAATGTATTACCATTAATAAAAACATTGGAAAAAGAGAAAAAATGCATTCTTGGGGTTCAAACCAAGAATATAGGTAAGGCTGTAGGCGCTATTTCTATTGAAAACCGTTCTGGAATTTGTGGAGGGATTCCTCTTTACATTCTAGCTGCGAATCCTTCAGCACTTTCTGTTGGCTTTCTTGTAATAATTCCTCCGGTAATTGATCCATAAATTCTTCCAGAGATTTTAATAAGAATTCATTGTGTGGCTCTGTGGTACTGGTTTTAATTTCTCCTGAAATGACAGGGTTTTGCACTGGAATTTCTTCAGCAGCTTCTCTAGGGATTTAAACCATTTTATTCAATGTGCATCTGTTGATCCTACTTCCAGATAGTAGCTTCATACCTCCATACACAGATTCCCAGCGAATAACCAAATCATGATACACAGATCTAGAATTGCAAGGAAAAAAAACTCCACAATCTTGTTTCACATTCCACCGGCAGATTTGCATCTAGCATTTTCCCGCACTTTCGCACTGTGTGACTGTGCGAGATTTTTGGCGTAGAACTGCTCGTGACAGACGCGCTCTCGCTGCGCTGACTGTCACACTGTCGTCAAGCCAAAATGCAACGCAACATCGCGACGACGAACAAGACGACACGACAGACGTCAGCGTGGATCGTTCCATCTACCGTTGACGGTAATTGGGAAATCCTAACCTCGGAATGGAAGGCCTAAGCCTCCAGGCAGAGGATGAAAGTTGGAAGAGATTCATTTGTGAAGTTTAAGGTTTATTGCTCGTTAACGTTGCACCCATGTCATATCAGAGATTTGAATCTAGTTGGGATTAGGTACTGCAAGAGGTGTGAATGTTCGATTGGTTTTCGTGAGAAGTTTTAAAGCTGTAGGTTTCCAGACGGATCTTTTCGATCTGCCTCAATTTCTTACAATTCATGATTCTGCGTTAGTAAAGCGCTGGCATTTTGATGACATCAGCTTGCCACGTGCTGATGACGATGATGAAGTAGATTGTGGGTTACCAGAGTAAGCCTACGACTGAGTGCACAGCAAATGTATGCGACTACGCCAAACCAGCGAACCCGTTTCCGGAACACAACAACAGCAGCTGTTTGCCGGAGCACAGATTCCGGTTCCGCCTTGAAACCACCGAACATCGCTCTGCCATCGCACAGTGTAGGTGGCAGTTGGGATTCAACATTGGGGAAGCTACTAAAGCCACACAAACACGCAGTCAGTCGCCAAACCGAAAGCTTCTGAAACAACGCGCTGTTTGCACCTGTGTGCCTCGACCGCACTGCCAGGCAGTCATATCTCTGTGTTCTGATAGTACAGATTCTGTCTACAGTCTGTTTCCTTACATACGGTGCCACCTACTTCATGCTCACCGTAATTTATCCATAGCCGCAAAATCAGCTGATTTCAGATTGTTTTAGGTTAGATGGAAATGGACACGGATACCTTAGGTAGCATCAAGCACTATCGTCGCAGAGCATTTCCCATATCGCTGCTCATAGTTTGTTTCAAAAACTTTATTATAGGGAATCGCGCTACTTGGGCGGTGGCTTCTATATTCGTCTGTTTTCCACTATAACTCAGTCAATCTTGAACCAATTGACACAATTCTTGGAATGCGGTGAGATAGGTATAGTATCTACCCGTGTACAAAATTTTAAGTCAATCGGTTCAAAATTGACCGAGTTACAGTGGAAAACAGACGAAAATAACAGACGAAGAAAACCACCGCCCAAGTAGCGCGATACCCTACTCGTTAGTAAGTTCATAAATCAAAGACTTTCCCAGGTGAATCTAGATGAGTGTGCTTCGGCTCGCAGCATCTTTGTGATCTAACAACGCGTTGGAATTGCGTTATGACGATTTCACTTTGGCGAAACTTTTACGGATTATTCGCTAGATAAAAGTTCTACTTGCTATCAGTGTTACATCTAGAACAGAGCGTTCTCAAGGTATCAAATAAGCTGAAGGTTTCAGAAAGATCACACGATATTCTCAATTGACAGGAAAGCTCTTATTAACTGTGGAAATTCCCATAGAATTCCAAGTTAAGATACAGGCTCTGGCCATGTTAGAACGACGTCACGCTCTAGAGAAAAAGGGTGTCTCTCTTGGTTTCCCCCTACCTCTCTAAACTCAAACCACCACTTCATCACCGATCCGCATTTATCGTTAAAAACATCCATTCAAAATCCACCCCGCATCCATTAAATTCCCCGGAAGTGCGCGGTGGTACATTTCACTCTTCAACAGCGTTCATCAACACACACTTTGCGATTGCGAACGAGAGAGCTTCAACGTCAATACACAACATCAAAGTGAATCCACAGCCACACTCAGTCAGTCAGCCAGTGAGCCAGTGAGCCGGTAAATCGGGACCCATCAAAGAAGATCAGTGAGGTTCGTAAAAATAAGCACAACACCGCGCGTATTGCCTCTCCACCACGTCACTCACCTTTAGGGCGGGGGAGAGCAGGAAAAAAAAGCTTATTGGCACGTTTCCGGAAATTGATGGAAATCATAGAGACGCGCGCGCGTAAGAGAGAGAATTTATTTTTCTGTTTGGTAAAAGTCTAGGTAGGTACTTGTTCGGTATTTCTCAATCAAAGCTATTCGAGCGCAACTAATATGGTCGGATTGAGCACGACAGCGCTGATAATGATCACCGATGTAAGAGATGGAAGTGAAATGGAGCTTGGGCTTACTTTGAATTCCTCTGAATGGAGAAAAAAAGTGGTATTCACAGAAAATTAATTTTCAACATGTAATCGACTTGCACTAATCAACTCAAAAACGATGAAAAAAAATCAAACTGACAGTGTCTGTGTATCAGCTTAGTGTCTTATGAACACTTCAACTGCTATTAACCTGTAAACACCCGGGACGATCCACTTTTGGCAGAAATGCAATATCTTCTTTCTTTTTTTTTTTGAGGCTTTAAATCTTCTTCTCCCCCCTTTGCATCCTCTCATCACAATTTTTAGAGTGATATCTGGAGAAGTTCTTGAAGAAATTCCTGGAGGGATTCTTGTAAGAATATCTGGTAGAATACTTGGAGGAACTCCTGGAAAAAAAAATCGAGGAATTTCTTTAAAAAAACCTGGACGAATTCTTCCAGAAATACTTGGAGGAATACCTGGAAAGATTATTTGAGGAATTATTGGCGAAAGTCTTGGAAGAATTGGAGTTTTTGGAGAAGCTACACCGATAAAGTAAAGAGATTCAGTAGAGCTTGTGAAGCTTGAAGGTCATAATTCCAGAATAATTTGGATGACCTAGATCACCAAGTGAATGTTGCTAAGTTATCAAAATTGCACTCCGAGGCGCAAAGAGTAGTGAAGACTACATTAGGCGAACATTCGCTACAATAAAAAATATCATAAGATTTACAGATATTGCGACCCATACTTCAAAATACGTTGGGTCTATTTGAATACCAGTGGACACCCAAATAGGAACACATAGAGATACTCGCAATATTATGAGCTGCAACAGACACAATCGTGAAAGAATTATGCCGATAGAGTGAACAGAAACAAGAGTAGAGCCTGTAGAACTTGAAGGTCCTAATTCCAAAATAGTTTGGAAAGCCTGGAATGCCCCATGAATGTACCAAAAGCATTATAGTTGTGCACTGAGGCTCCATCAGCAGTATAGACTACATTCATCGAATATTTTTTTACAATAAAAGCATGATACAGTATGTAGATATCGTAACCCAAACTTCAAAGTGTTTTGGAGGCCATTTGTATTTCACGGAATGTCCAACTACTACAATATCGAGTTGCTCGTAGCATTGCTAGGTCTAATAAACATCAACGTGACTAAAGAGTGTACACAAAGGATGGTAGATGTTGTAGATCTTAGGGTCTGGGACCATTTGGGCAGGAGCACCTATTTTGGGCACTTGCTGCTAAAACTCAGCCAATTTTGAACCGATTGGCTTGATTTTTGAGAGACGATCAGATAGGCACAGTATCTTGCCATGTGCAAAAATTCAAGTCAATCGGTTTCAAATTGACTGAATTATAGCAGCAAGTGCCCAGAATAGATGCTCCTGCCCAAATGACCCCAGACCCTATTTCCAAATGACTAAAAAGTGATTATTTCATGTGTTATTGTGTTTGAGAGGCCCCCGCGGAACCTATTCTAGGCGGAGCGGCCATATCAGTTGATACTCCGTCCTCAATTTACATCCACTATCGGTGGGCGCAAACCAAATTGGACGTAAAAATATAGAGCATTTACCATTTTTCATTGAAATACACATACTAGATGCTAGTTTACCATGTGTTCGGCACAGTTTGAGTACTGACCAAGGTCTATCGCGTGTGATTCATTCTATTCACTTTGGAATTATGACCGCAGATGGCAACACTGGTCGATCTAAATAAGACCGCCCATTAACTGGGGGTGTTGCTAGTTCACTATTAAAGTTTCAGCTGCTCTATCTCGGGATCGAAAGCAGATTCGTTTTCGACAAAGTTGTTCAGGACAAGAAAATTCTGGTGATTCGTTAATTAGTTGGTGTTTTCGCCGCTAGGTGGCGCTAGTTATAAAGTAAAGTTCTAGACTTCTCTATCTTGAGATCCATAGCAGATAGAAATGTGTCGTCTTCAATAAAGTTGTTCAAAAAGACAAGAATATTCTGGTGATTAATCAAATAGTTGGTGATTTCACCACTAGGTGGCGCTTTGATTATAGAAAAATTTAAGTCTTCTCTATCTCTGGAATGAAAGCATACAAAAATGCATCGTCTTCGCCAAAGTTGTTCAGAAGGATAAGAATATTCTGGTGATTCATAAATAAGTTGGTGATTTCGCAGCTAGGTGGCGCAAGTTTTCACGTAAAGTTTTAGACTTCTCTATCTTGGAATCCAAAGCAGATGCGAATGTGTAGTCTTCGGCGAAGTTGTTCAGAAGGATAAGAATATTCTGATGATTCACCAATTAGTTGATGACTTCGCCGCTAGGTGGCGCAAATTATAAAATAAAGTTTTAGACTTCTTTATCTCGAGATCGATAGCATATAGATATGTGTCGTCTTCGCCAAAGTTGTTCAGAAGGACAAGATCATCCATGTTATTAGTTGGAGATTTTGTCTCTAGGTGGTGCTTGTTTTCAAGTAAAGTTTTAGACTTCGTTATCTCGTGATCCAAAACATATAGAAAAGTGTTGTCTTCAGCAAAGTTGTTCACAGAAGGACATGAACATTCTGGTGAATCACCAATTGGTTATGTCACAGTCTCCCGAATTCCAAATGCCTGAATGACAAATGCCCGAAAGTAACAAATACCCGAAAGTCATTCGCCCAAATGTAACTATCTCCCGAATGTATTAAATGCCTCAACAGTATAATAATCTTGGAAACACCTTTCTGAAACCAGTTAAAGAGAAACGTCATGAAATCTTATTTAAATTTTGCATACAAATTTCAAAGGCACAATTTTTCTCTACTTCAAGGATTCCTCGGGTAATCTTTCAGGAATTGTTTTCAGAATTCTTTCATTGATTACTCTTGGGATAGCGATTGATTATGAAACGTTACTCAGTATGTCAGATATAGCTAATGTTACGAGTGTAGACCTGAAGTTCAGAACTCAAAGATAGTTCGGCTGACCTGGAACATTCCCATAAGTATGGG
Source organism: Aedes albopictus (assembly GCF_035046485.1). NCBI lineage: Eukaryota > Metazoa > Arthropoda > Insecta > Diptera > Culicidae > Aedes > Aedes albopictus. The sequence continues at coordinate 99,763,936 of NC_085136.1, forward strand.
ACAGTTGTCTTTAAATGACATTGAGGATTCCAAGAGCTTCACGGATATCAGCAGATTATGCTATGCTATTATATATGGTGAAAACACATAAAGTTTTTCTTGTAGAATTGAAGGACTTCATTATAGAACAGTTTGGACGATCCTAAATATCGCAAAGGTTTATAATAAGCTAGTAGACTTTAGATTAGTTCAGTAACTGCGATTGATTATGCAGCGGTACTCAGTATAAAAGATATGGATACTGTTACGAGTGTAGACCTGAAGTTCTGAACTCCAAGGTAGTTTGGCTGACCTGAAATATCCCTATAGTGTCTCTTAACCCTCGAGCGATCGCGTTGTTGTATTTTGTACAACACGTTGAAAAAATCGCGCTTTTTGTACTCAGCATTAGCGTGGTGCTGACGCAGGTAGTCAACCGCGCGAGTTACGGAAGGTTAATGACATTGTAGATGTAACGAGCTTCACGGATTACAATAGGCTACACACTTAGAAATTCTGATATTTGCACGAAACGGAATCACCAAAGAACGTAATCGTTTTCAAGACTGAATCCCAAATTGGATTCAATTTTACGCGCATCATGTAAGTGCTGGTTGATTGTGTAGGATGTCAACAAATTCGTTTCACCAGATACGTAGAATAAGTATCACGTTCATCAGCCTCCTTTTAACTCGGTAAAATAGGCCGAGAGAAAAACTCACATCGATGGACCCCTCGTTAGTTTCAGCCGCAACCATTTTTGCAGACCCCTCGATTTTGGTCAAATGGTGGTTCATTTAAACCGTGATAACTCGAAAGTTTCTCAATTTTTTTTTGGATAAGTTATATATAAATGTCTCAGTTTTCAATTGAAACAAAAATTTTGAAAATTGGTGGTAGAAAAAAAAGTGCTAGTATAAAAATCCAAGATGACGGCCATATATAATATGGCCGACCCAACTTTTTATAATTGTAAAAAGTTGCTTTATCTTTCCTCTTTTCAACAACGTTTCGTTTTGAGGTGGTTTCTGGAGAAACTTTCGAATCATAACGGTTTAAATGAGCCACAGTTTGACCAAAATCGAGGGGTCTGCAAAAATTGTTGAGGCAATTTGATTAACCAAATGCATTTTCGTAACTCTTTTGAGGCGAACTTTCAGAAAATCGCCACCTTAAACGTTTTTGAAGACAAGGTGTAAATAGTGGCTCAGCGAGAATTAATCCTATAACATTGTCGAACATTCGAATCACCTTTCGCACACCATGTCAGAGATTTTGAGCTAAATTTGAATTTGTATGACAATGTGGAACAATGAACCACACTTGAGGTGCACTAAAACATTTTCGAACATTCTAATCGCCTATCTCATACCATATCAGAGATATTGAGCAGAATTTGAACTTTTATGTTGAACATTCGAATCACCTTTCTCATACCACATAAGATATACCGAGCTAAATTTGAATTTGTAAGACCAGTGTTGCCAACAGCAATATACTTTTTTGTGTCCCAACGTGGAACAATCTGCTGCACTTGAGGTATACAATAACATTTTCGAACATCGAATGGCTTATCTCCCACCGGATCTATGATATTGAGCTATATGTGAATCCACATGACCAGTGTTGCCAGCTACTGCAAAAATGATGTGTTATTAAATGACGTCAAAGATTTCTGTATTGTACAATGACGCCAAAGATGCCAATTGACTTCTACGTAATCTTAACTGAACAATCGAATTCGATATATTATCTTAAAATTGCGTTGATCGATGCTTAACATTATGCAGTGTTGCCAGTTGCAGAGATAATGTTGTGTTTTTCCTACAATTATCACCAAGGACGCCATATTCTAATTCTAATATTAACTTTGTAAAGTTTTAGTACCAGCTACTCATACTGAACGATCGGATTTTTCGATCCTTTAGTATGAATATGTGGTCCAAGCGCTCTAGCGCTGTATATATAAGAGGTAGAATATGACGTCCTTGGTGATAATTGTAGGAAAAACTCTTATCTATAAGTTTGTCGAACACCACATTCCAACATTAGGTTTATGAACTGAGTTATGGACAATTGAGTTAAACGATTGGCAGGTGATCGAAAACATCCCTGATTGTTTTACGTTACTTCCAACAACAACGAACATGAACACCATCCCAATTGTAGTGAATTATATTGTATTCACATTTTTATTTACAGTTCAGCAGTGTTGCCAGCTTTAAAAAACTTGTTTTGTTCTATGTAACGAAATTTGTTTTTTCGGCTGTGCAGTCTTGAATGAAAGCGTTGATTCTACTTAATCTTCGCCGACGTTTCGGTCCTTAGATCGGACCTTCTTCAGGGCTCGATTCTAATCAACTTTGTTCAAAAAATGAAAATCTTGTTTCGGTGTGTCAGTTTCGAGAGGGTTACAGCTGGTTGGATGGTGCATATCATGTGGGGGTGGTTTGGTGCGAATCTTGTATGCGTATGGTCTAATTCTGTCGGCGGAACACTGTTTTTTTTGGAAACACTGTAGCTAGGTTTGGATCGGGTGTAGATGATGACCGAATACTATTGTACATCGAGAGAGGATGGAATGTTGTTATTGAAGATTAAGTAGAATCAACGCTTTCATTCAAGACTGCACAGCCGAAAAAACAAATTTCGTAATACCAACAGTCGTTCCCAACAGTTCTATGTAACATAAGCTGACGTCTACAGAAGAGTCTTCCATATTGCATACATTCATATGTATATATTCAGCAATATATGATTCTATTCTAACAGTGTTGCCATAAGAAATAATGTTGCGTGATCATAAGAAATACTTAATGACATCAGAAGCTATCACTGGTTGGCCTTTGTTGTACTTTCGAACATTACAGAACATTACATGTGTATACTTAGAAAACTTTTTGTAAAACAATCGAAGCGTGCCTGCAAGCGGTTGGAGGGTCGCGAATCAAAGGTCGGGAAGCTATGGTTTAGAGCAATGATTGAAATGGACGTTAATATAAGTTTTGGACGTAAAAAAGTGGACGTAAATCAATCCGGCGTAAAATAAACGGACGTAAAATAATGTCGGAGTACACATCCTTCTGTCTATCTTTTCTGTCCCATTCTCTCGAAATCATGAAGATTGATACGTTGCACGGCATGTTTTACTTGCAAACCAATAATATCCCCGATGATGGCGTGGAACCTGTGCTGGATGTTGCGGGGTGGCCATATTAGCTGATACAGATTTCAGTCTATCGTTTATGACTCAGTCATTCGAAATCATGAAGATTAATATGTCGCACGGCATGCTTAAGTTGAAAATCAGATGTGTCCTCAATGAGGCCCCGCGGAATCTGTCACGGTGATCCGGAAGGGGCAACTTATTCAGATCTGGTTATCGCAGTTGTGGTAACAAATTTTGCAGTTGTGGCAACAAAAATGTTGCTGAAATTCAATGGCTTAAACACAAGACCACACCAAATAATCACTTTTAGTTATTTTGGTAACCCCCTGACCCAAGCACAATCCGAAATATCCCCGCAATGGTTCCGGATACTGCATGTCCACTTGAGTATAATAAACTTGCACCAATTCATGATCGATTGAGGGCGACTTCAAATAAAAAATCGGATGAAATTGATGAAATGCGAGCATTTTGAAAATGAGTTGTACGTTAATGTTAATATCGCTAAGATAAAGACACAATAAGTTCTGAAGATATATAATAACAGCATAACACAAACTGATAAAAACTTGATATAAATTTCTAGTTGTGTGATTCTTATAACATTTGATTTAATTACTAATGTTTACCTTTTATCTTTCCTTTACAGGTAATGAAACAGTAAAACTTCAAAATTTCTCGGCGCATGAAGGTAAACCTACAGCATAACAGTTGAATGTGATTCATTATTATACTGAAATCTGTTTTAATGAACTTAGCTGCGGATACATGGTTTGAATCAGAGCAGAAGAAGGGAGAATGTTTATCGTAGGAATAGGATTTGTTCTTGTAGGTTGGATGTGTGGTCCGAGACAGTGAAAAGGGGGAGGGATCCAAAAAGGAGGTTTAAAGGAACGAACAAAAAAGTGTTTCAGGAGGGATTATGGAGGTCCAGAGGAGCTCTGTGAGAATTGTTAAGGGAAAGAGAGACAAAATGGATATTGATTGCTCCTTTTCCGATAAGGTCAGACGAATGTTTGTTTAAAGCAACGTTATCAAATCGTTTGTCCCTTTTGTATTCTTAACCGCTCCACCTAATTTATACAGTTTCATTGTCCACTAGCGCCTAAATGTATTCTATTCTACTATATCGAGCTGATTGCCTTTGTACAGCTTGACTGAGAATTCATTTTATGTTGCCGTTCGCCGATATCCAAGTATCTGGATTAATAAGAACTATGTACACAGAAGAGAAAGAGTGTTAGCCGCTCATGTGGCGGATCTGAGAATCAAACCCATGACCATCAGCTTATGAAGCAAACGTGTGTCCAAGGATCGGTATATTCGCCTCATTCCATTCATATTCACTCCTCTTTGCTGAAACGAATCGAGAAAGATGCAGCAAACGGATCGTCGTGATCAAACACGCAACCCCATCACCAGTGGGAAGCGATGAGCCAGCTGCTTGACATGAATATTCGTTGCCATTCGTCGCAGTTTGGATCGCAAGCGAATGAATGAATGGCGAATGGTGAAGAATGATGGTGAGCGATCGAAGCGGCTATTATCATAAGTAGAAGAGAATTTCTGCATGTAATGCATACATTTTTACTGTATTGTTGCTGAAATGCTAGATTAGCAAAGAAAATAATTCGAAAACATCAAAAATTCGTATGCACAATATCAATCGCATCACTCACGAATCGCATTCGCTTGCGATGCGAATGTGGACGAATGAGTAATTTCCAAGTGTGGCTTCCCACCGTTCGCCGGAGTTTACCATCGTCGCTGACAAGCATACACACGAACTAAAGCGACAACCGTTCGCTGCTGACTGTCTTCGAATGTGGAAGAAGATAAAAAGTGGAAATCAGGAACCCTGCGTGTGTCCAAATGCGTCAGAGGAATCGACGTTTTGTTCCTTCACTGTTATGAAACCTTAATTAGGTATTTGAAAGCCAATTTCTCGATTCGACCTTATGGTCGAGCCGTAATGGGGACACTCATTCGGAAACTCATTTATATTTATTTTGGTATACGCTGTTTTTTCCTTGTTGGGGACATAATGCCACTGCGTTATACGCTTACCCTTGATGTAATTCTATTGTATCTAATCAGTACAAACCATGAGCATCTAGGACACATCCCTTCAAAATACACGCGGCGAAAATCTGTCCCAAAATCCCTCCACTGCCGAAAGGATTACTACTGAATGTACTGTATCCGTAATACCACACCACCTCTATCAACCTAGGATATCACTATCTCGTAGCAGTATATTTGGCAGGTCCGCAGTTTACCAGCGTAAATTGAACCCCAGCCATCGTGATAGATATGGCCGCCAATAAGCACCTATGTAGGTGGATATTGACTAAATTCCGTCGGAAACCGCAGCGGCTTACCACGGCGATTTACTTGTCCCAGGTTTTGGCACCCGATTAGAGGTGGAATTTAATGCAAGCTAGTCTAGCTAGATCGGGTATTATTGTCAACCGATGGAATTTGTCTTTTCGGGGGAAAAGTGGAAAACTATTTAGTTGGTTCCGATGCGAAAAAGTTCCTTCACTCCGAGATAAATGTGCAATAAACGATGAAAGGCAGTTAATTTTCTATCTTAGGAAAGTTAAATGGTTTCCAACAGTTTGCCATTCCACTATCTATCAATTTGTTTCTTCAACTAATTGAACTACTCCTACTATCGAACGAGGGAAATTCCGCATCGTAAAGCTCACATTCCAAGCCAACTTTCCAACAGTCGTAACTTTTCAACTCAGCATCAATTTCAAACTTTGAATTGCGGAGGATGGTCCAACACTACCCAACCCCCTGGACACCACTAGACTGAATCGATGGATCCCAAGCCAAAGCTCCCATCCCACACTAGGTACTCGCTCGGACTCGGAACTGGACACCGAACTTATAGTATAGCACACCACCGCACCGCAGCAACTCGATAATTGCCAACACAACAAGCACCCTTGAAGCCCCTTGAGGGTAACTGTTTTCATTGGAAAACTTTCAATGCGGCGCACCTCTTTACCAGGGCGCTTTCTCCTCCTCCTCCTCCTCCTTCTCCATTCCGGAATGGATGGTTCTTTGGAGAAGGTGCGGCACCACCAGTAATCAATTCCCTGTTTTCGGTTCAAAGCGTACGGGTTTGTGTTTCGAGAACGCAAACTTTCCCTTTGCTCGCTGCTGCGGCTGCTGCTATCTGCCCTCTCTGGGTGTCGGTGAAGTTGTGCAGCTGCAGTACAGTAAACCTTCCTTGTATGACGAGGTTTCCATTTACTTATCCTTATCTCTTCTCTGTTAGAACCTTCTCCGGATAGAGCCCTGATCATCAAATTCTCGAATCACTTCTTGATTCTGGAAGAATCTCTTAAAAATCATCGGTTAAAACCCGTGCTGCTTTCCCAACCTAACTCTAAACCTTACCGTATGGACATCATCCGGGACAGTACCACTATAGCTGTGGAGGCTCTTGCTGGCGTAACTGACGTAGCTACCAAAGGTGAGCTTATCGTTGATCATCACCCCCAACTGTTTGACGGAGAGCTTCGAAGTGATAGTGCAGTCGTCTACATTGATCACCGCATGCTGCTCCAACTTTCGGTTGTTCACAACCACCACCTCAGTTTTGTGATGAGCCAATTCCAGTTTCCAGGTTCTCAGCCACTCCTCTACAACTACAATCATGTACTCTGCTGTCAATTCCACATCTTCGATCGGTATACCGTAGACCTCCATCGTAATGTCGCCAACGAAACCAACGATTGCCACTCCAACCGGAAACTTCAACCTACGGTCGACCTCCCCTTCCTAAAGCCGAACTGGCTGCTCGAGAGACAATTTAAACCCTCAGTATGCCTCAATATTCTGTTGAGGATGATCTTCCCGAACACCTTCCCCGCCATGTCGATCAAGCATATTGGTCTATATGCCGACGGTTCTCTGGGTGGTTTCCCCACCTTTGGCAATAAAACCAAGCTCTGCCGCTTCCAAATCTATGGGAAAACTTCCTCATCCAAGCGTTTCTGCATATCAGACCTGAACATCTCGGGAAATTCTGCAACAGCTACTTTTAAGGCCAGGTTCGGAACTCTGTCCGGACCTGGGGCATTACCTTCGCTGAGGGACTTATCTCCGCAAGTACCACATCGGTGACCCTCTTTTCATCGCTAGCCCCAGTCCCCGGCTGTCCTACAAAAGGATGCCAAGAACTGGGATCATGACGCGGAAAAAGCTACTCGTTGCTCTCCACAATCTCTGGAAATTGCGTCTACGAGGCGAAGGTCCGCAATCGCTTGAGTCCACCTTGGCCTAGCCGCGTCTTCCTCTACCCGCTGCCTGTTATTGTTGTAGTGGATACTGTAGCGATCCGACAGGTGATCTCTGTGAATGTAGCCATCGTCTACATTACAGTTCGAACTACTTGTTAGGCCAGGACAACAAAAAGTGACGTCAATAATCGACTCCGCACCGCACCGTTCCGTTTAGAGGTACTCTTAGTACCAAAATTAGCCAGGTCGACATCTAGCATGACCAGTATCTCTAGCAGGATCTGACCCCGCTGGTTCGTAGAACGGCTTCCCCACTCCAAGGCCCAGGCATTGAAGTCATCCGCTATTATTACCGGCCTTCGCCTTGTCGACACAGTCGTCATACAGTCCAGCATCTGCGTGGACTGCTCGATCAGCCACCACGGAGGCGCATAACAGCTACAGAAGAAGACCCCGTTCACTTCGGCAACCACAAAGCCCTCATAGGTAGTAGACACCAACAACAATTCACATGTCGTCCACATCGCCACCATTTTTCTGGACCCATCCGTGACCCAATTGCCGTTGCCGGTGGGTACTCGGTATGAGTCCGCTAGGATGGCGATATCCGTCGCCCTCTCAAAAACCGCCTGACAAAGTAGTTGCTGAGCCGCGTCCCAAGTAGCACGTGCAACTAAAATGGAAATGATCATCGTTGCAAACATGTTGCAACTGAGTTTTCATGAAACAAACAAAATTAAAACCTATTAAAATCCGGTTGTTAATGCCAAACTGAGGTGTAACAGTTTTATAACAACTAGCAAAATGAAAACAAACGTCATCATTAGTCGAAACTTGCGAAACCAATTTGTAACTGAAGTATAATCTGATTGTTTCAACGAATCTTAGTTACAACCGTTTACAAACCAAATCAACCAAAACATTGATTCTGGTTGTTATAAACATGTTGCACCTGGAACTTATTTAGAACATAACGAACAATTTTGACAGGAGAGGTAGAAGTTCCAAAATGTGCGGCAAAATGTTTTTGTGATAATGAAAAATATAAAATGCACTATAAAAAAACCAAAATGTTTCAAAAATAACGAAATCATGTACAAATAAAATGTAACCTTATCTTCAGAAATTTATCAACATATTCCAAATTTTATAAAATTAAAGTGGTAAAATAGAAAAAAAATCTAATTGGAAGTATAATATTGACCCAATAAAAAAAATACTGCTTCATTTTCGCAGTACTGAACAACTGGTATCTACCACTAGGAAGATTTGAATATATGGGGTACGTTTCTGCTTTTTTTGTTATTTATGTCCTACACGGAAAACTCAAACTACCTTATTTTGGGTCGATTTTACCCTAAAATGAGTATATCAAATTGATTAGTTACCCAAAATTAGGTTGTTTTTCCTCTCTCACCCACAGATGTTGTCGTAAATCAACAGAGATGCGTCTATCCAACGGGGGTCCTTCAGGCCAATAAGCCAATTTTGGGTAAATGTAGATTTACCCAAATTTGGGTTGAATGAAGGGGGTCTTGGGTTGAATTTACCTACTTTCGAGTATATTTTTAGCTGGAAATAAAGGCAAGTTACCTCGCGTGAGTTTAATCGATTCACTCAAATGTTGGCTCATTGGGCCAAACTATGGGATTGCGTCAAAAGAAACCAATTTTGGGTAGTTTGGCGGTTCCGTGTATCGCGTGCAGCATTGTTGTACTTTGTCAATACGGATTCCCGGCATGATTTAGCAAATAGTATCTTTCTAAATTCTAGAATGATTTTTCAGCATTTTATGGGTGCATTAAATAAGCTGCTGAAATGCACTCCGTCAAAGCAATATGGCGAGTTAATTTTGACCATAAATGCCTAAATTTCCCTAGCAAAATGATAGGTAGACTGAGGCGCGTTGGGAATACGGAGCTAAAATGCGTAACTTACCAATAAATCTGGAACGGCACACAAATTGACGTTCTCGGTCAGCCTTATTTACGGTATATTTTTGCACACAATTTATTAATCACATGAACGAAACTGTTGATGCATAATTACTGACAGTGACGAAGGTGGTGTCTAGCTGACTAGTTGTCGAATCAGTCACAATTTGTAAGTCGACTATAAGTTGTATCTTGGTTATAATTCGATTGCGTATTAAAACCGTTTATATCATGAATGCATGTTTTATATTGGCTCCACCTCTTGCGCTTTTTTGGTTGCAATTTAGTCGTTAATAAGACGATTGGTTCAAATGGCATAACTTTCAACATAGTTGCATACAAATTACAGGAACTTATTTATGTCCAAGTGTGTTGCTTGGGGTCACAGTGGTTCAGGTTCAGCTGCGTTACTTACCTGTACTGTGATTTGTTCACTGCGGCTTTCTTGGAGGCCGGGCACCTTGGACCACCCGTTGGATGCCTGTTGTTCGCGAATTTCCCGGTACAAATCAGACAAATGAGTGGACAGCCTTGTCCATTATGGCCTTCGGCGCCGCATCTCCTACACAGTTTGTTCCTGCCAGGGCCTTTGCAGTCCTATGACTTGTGTCCTGGTTCCAGACACCTGAAACAAACCTTCGGTGGCTCAGATGTCTGATGACATTACGCACCAGCCTACCTTGCTGTGGATTCCACGGTTTCTAGTAACAACGGTTGTTCTTCCCTTTCCTGATGACCGTAAGGACGTGGCTGGCGCCGTTATTGATGTTCAAATATTGAACTTTCGAATTGTGCACATTGAGAGTGCGTAGCTAGTCCCAAGCACCATCCATTGGTACTCTGTGCAACTTCGATTGTTCTGGCCAATCATGGAGTAGCTAACCACCTATTATGTGTACTACTTTGCTTCGCATTTTTCGTCCGCCACAGGCAGCTGAACCAAAGCTACCTGTGTCCCTTCCAGTAGCATAACGGCTGCGGTGACCACCTTCACCTCGACCTGTTGCCGCAGTGCCGTGATGAGCTCTTCCGCTTCAGTGATCTCGGCTAGGTTCTTCACTTTCAGAGTCGCCTCTTGGTGTGAGAGCCTTCGTTTCTACCCCTTTGCCAAAACCTATTCCGTCAAACTTTTGTAGGTGTGCTCTTTATCGCATTTCAGCTCTAGGATCATCTCGTCCGTACGAGTACCTCTGATACTGTGCACGTCGACTTCCAGATCCATGAGTTTGGCGTGCCTTTCCTTGGCCTGGTGTCCTGTTCCTCTGAATTTTCTTCCTATCCACTAGGGTCCAGAGGGTGTCCTCCCTCTGGTCCGCCCTAACCTGTGGTGGCTGTGAACCTATCAATGGTCGCAATCCCTTGTTTTTATGTTGATCCGGGACGGGTCGGCCTTTTCAAGCACACCCTTTCCAACTTTCCAACTGCCGACTTTCGTGATTAACAACCTTGATTGGTGTTAGCGGACGAGGAATGAGGACTGCTTCTATGTATCCAGGGCAGTCAACATTTTGTTCATATGTAATTCTTTTGCGCCCACTATCTTTTTAAAGTGCCCTTTGAAAGATTGGACTTCCCAAGTAGCACCTGCAACTAAAATGGAAATGAACATCGTTGCAAACATGTTGCATCTGAGTTTTCATGAAACAAACAAAATTAAAACCTATTAAAATCCTGTTGTTAATGCCAAACTGAGGTGTAACAGTTTTATAACAACTAGCAAAATGAAAACAAACGTCATCATTAATCGAAACTTGCGAAACCAATTTGTAACTGAAGTATAATCTGATTGTTTCAACGAATCCTAGTTACAACCGTTTACAAACCAAATCAACCAAAACATTGATTCTGATTGTTATAAACATGTTGCACCTGGAACTTATTTAGAACATAACGAACAATTTTGACAGGAGAGATAGAAGTTCGAAAATGTGCGGCAAAATGTTTTTGTGGTCACGAAAAATACAAAATGCACTAGAAAAGTTTCAAAAATAACGAAATCATGTACAAATAAAATGTAACCTTATCTTCATAAATTTATTGACATATTCCAAATTTTATAAAATTAAAGTGGTAAAATGGAGAAAAAAATATGATTGGGAGTATAATATTGACCCAATAAAAAAAAAATGCCAGTACTGAACGACTGGTACCTACCACTAGGAAGGTACGTAACGTACACAAATATTAGGAGTTTCCCACGAAAAGTTTTACAATAGGTTTACATTTTTTACAAAAAACGTGAAATTTTCGGTACGTAATAAATGGACAGTCTCTTGTCGTTCAGAATCAGTTACCAAAAATAAGGTTGTTTTTCCTCTCTCCCCAAAGATGTTGTCGTAAATAAACAGAGTTGCGTTTATCCGGCGGGGGTCCTTGAGGCCAATAAGCCAATTTTGGGTAAATGTAAATTTAACCAAATTAGGGTTGAATGAAGGGGGTCTTGGGTTGAATTTACCTACTCTTGAGTATATTTTTTGTTGGAGGTAAAGGCAATTTACCTTGCGTGAGTTTAATGGATTCATTCAAATGTTGACTTATTGGGCCGAACTATAGGATTGCGTCAAAAGAATCCAATTTTTGGTAGTTTGGCGGTTCCGTGTACCACGTGCAGCATTGTTGTACTTTGTCATTACGGATTCCCATAGACATGATTCAGCAAATAGTATCTTTCTAAATTCTAAAATTAATTTTCAGCATTTTATGGGTGCATTAAATAAGCTGCTGAAATGCACTCCGCCAAAGCAATATGGCGTGTTAATTTTTACCACAAATGCCTAAATTTTCGCTCGCAAAATGATAGGTAGACTGAGGCGCGTTGAGAATACGGAGCTAAAATGCTTAACTTACCGATACATCTGGAACGGCACACAAATTGACGTTCTCGGTCAGCCTTATTTGCGGTATATTTATGCACACAATTTATCAATCACATGAACGAAACTGTTGATGCATAATAACTGGCAGTTACGGTGGTGACGGTGGTGGTGACTAGCTGACTAGTTGTCGAATCGGTCACCATTTTTTAAGTCGACTATAAGTTGTATCTTGGTTATAATTCGATTGCGTATTAAAACCGTATATATCACGGTTGGATGTTTTATATTGACTCCACCTCTTGCGCTTTTTTGGTTGCAATTTAGTCGTTAATAAGACGATTGGTTCAAATGGCATAACTTTCAATATAGTTGCATACAAATTACAGGAGCTTATTAATGACCAAGTGTGTTGCCTGGGTTGTGCCTCCCAGAGGCCGTGTAGAGGGTTGAATGGATACTCTATTCTACCAGAACTGGTGTACTTGATATTTTCTCTTTGAACTTCTGCTCGTGGAAGAGTCAATGTAACTCGGTAATTTAGCATCTGGTTTGTTCCGACGAAAGTCGTTGCGTTGTCGCACATCATCAACTTTGACTTTCCAAGACGACCTGCTGCTGCTTGGAACGCTTGCGTAGTTAGATTCATCACCAGCTCCAGATAAACAGCTTTGACCACTGCAAACTGCCGTGATCAGCAACTGCTGACTGGCGTGGAAGAGCGTGTAGTAGAAACGCCGTACGATCATCGTTATGAGAAGGTGCTTATGATGTAGGGGAACTGCGGCCATAACGCCCATAGGGGGCAAGTTGCGCCACCCTTGTTTTAGGCAAACCACGTTATTTTAAGTACTTTTTTCAATTGCAATCGCTAAAATAAGAATAAAAATGCTTCTTTACATTTGAGTTTACATATTTTTACTAAAAAAATTGTACAAAAACTTCGAAAAATGATTTTGTTTACTTTTGATGTAATTTTAGCCTGTCAAATGTTTGCACTTTTTTACACCATTTAAAAGATTTTTTTCTCGCTATCCCCTCAAACTGTTTTGCACACTCCCATTATGTGTGTACCAAGCAGAAGAAGTATCGAATTTGACCCTTACAACTTTTTTACAAGGGTCCAAATTTCTGAGGCATGTGTGGGGTAAAATGCCCACCCTTAGTTATTTACATTAAATTAGCCATTTAGATCTAAATTCTGGCACAAATTATGTAGAACACAAGTTGGAGCCAAGCAACAGCACATTTTTGCTATAAATAAGTTCACTAATCACACAGCCATGCGTCATTTAGTAGTAATTATTGATAAAACAGCTCACTATGACGTTTACATGGAATTGACCCATAATTACAGGTGATCCATTATTATGTAATGACTGTATACCGTTCACGAACAATAACAGTTGACAATAAACCAGGCGCGCAAGTATATGTACACAATTCGGCATCCTGGCGTCAGCTGTGGCTAGTGGCGCGTTTTACCCCGCATTAAAACTAAAATTCTGAAAATCGAACTTTTTTTCAAATTTGAATTTTTCAGTAGTAAAACATAAAACTGGTTTATGGTTTCTTCCATTTGGAAGGAAACATGTTGGTGCTTCATGTTAGTGCCAAAAAAATGTGTATTATAAAGTGTTTCGTGGTCAAAATTGGACTCTTCCTTAACGTGGGCGTCTTACCCCCAGTTGAATGCTCGGGATTGGATATTATCGTTGCCTTAGAACCATCCATCGACGCCCATCGCGCAATTATAAAATTGTGTATGCAGCGCAACACTATTTTACAAATCGTTGACTCATACTTGTTTTAGCTAGCTCCTTTAACCCTAACGGGTAGCTTCCTGCTGAGGCAAGCTGACTAAGGCAGTTGTGCCGAATTCGAAGCAGTAGTGCGACGATGTGGACGATTTCCATGAAAGACGATCGTTTGCCAAAAATTGAACTTGACGGGACTGCTTGGGCAGGGAAGGCAGGTGTTGCCATGTTTCCAACATGGCCAAATTCAATTCGGCGTTGGGGACATCATTCGCATGTAGTCAAAAATGTTGGTCTTGAGCCAGCTACTGCAGGCCATCGACCCAATGTGTTTAGAACTGAAGGTGTGCTGGGGACAATCCACGAACTATATGATCTACTGGGTTTCTCTGCCAGGGACCTGACTTTAAACCCCTACCTTTGGTGAGATGATAGATTTCCGACACAAATATCTGCCAGCTAGAGGACAGTGAAGCCAACCAACACTTAAATATCGTTGTATCTTAAAAAAAATACGCTGGAATGTTTGGGTGGACCTGGTTTCATTCAGTTTCCAAAATGCCAAGGACAGCTACACTGGGGGTCTAGACATACATGCTCCGTACGCAGCTTCCGATGCATCGAAGAAGCCGCACAGCTGCATTCCTAGCTGAAATCAATCCAAGCGATAGCGACTTAAAAAAAAATCATTTTTTGGTTTGAACTCCATCCAGAGATCCAGCAGTGATTCGTCTAGCAGATCTAAAGGCTCGGGTAGGCCAGGTGGAGGAAGTCGTAGGCTAAGACTAATCTATTTGGCGGCCTCCAAAAACATGGCCATACGCAACACCTTTTTTCAACACAATCTCAAATGAAGACCACCACAGCAGACAGAATCGCAAATCGACCACATTCTGTTTGAGTGTTTGACAGACGCACTTCTCCAACATTATCGACGGCGGGACCTACCGTGGTACCGCAGCAGAACTCATCAAGATGGGCCCACAACATTTGACTACAGAACAGCTAACGGAGGAGTGTAAGAAAGGCGACTTTTTCACAAGAAATGCGATCATTCGAAATATGTATGTGATCTTCAAAGCAATCACTATTTTGAATGCCGCCTGCAAAATGCTAATCCAGATCATTTTCCTCATCTATCACCTAAACCGAATAAGTTTGTGGTAAGTTATCAAGTCGACAACGCATCAGATCTTTACCGTAAGGCAAATTCTCCAGAAAGCTATGAATTCCAGGTCTCAACACAATACCTGTTCAACAACTTGTACGTGGCATTCGAACATATCCCTTTCGTGACGGAGCTCAAAAATGTGAAATTTCCATACAAATTGCTCAAATTTGGCTCTCCAGAAATCTCAGACTTTTTAATATATCAACACTTTTTCTTTGGCATTTGTTAGAACTACTTCTTGTCTTTCGATTCCTAGCCTTGTCCACCTAGATAAATCGAAAGTTAAAAATTTGCGACAGATAAAACTTTTTCAGGTTTACCATTTTTGCTCACTTTTTGTTTAACTTGTTGTGGTAAATTTTACACACAACATAAACAAAAGTTTGTTTGCACACATGCAAGTATAAGTAATGGCTCAATCATCAAAATAATTTACATCAGGAAAACCAAAGACTAAATAGTTGAAAAAGTTACACAAAACTGTAGTTGCTCAACAGCACAATTGTGCTGGTTCGTCACGAAAGGGATATATAACAGTATCGGTCGCATAGAGCTATAAAAACGTGAATTCCAGAATCTCAATCGAATGCGAAATTCGGAATTCCCGCTGATAACGCTCGTGATTCACGCCGAAGGACAACACACAACCATTCGCGTTCAAATCCGTTTCAAAACTGATTCGAGTTGTTTGACTTTCGCTTTTCAATCGCTTTTTACACACCTACTTCTGACTACTCATCTGCCGTACAATTTACCTTATTCCATCTTATCTCTACCGACGAATTTCAAGAAAAGCTAACTAGGTTGATCAAAGCAACGATAAATGGTGAACGAATTCCAACAGCTCCTCCAGGAATCTCTTCTTAAATTCATTTGAATCATTCTTTAGTACTTCCTCTAGAAGTTCGCCATTTTTTCCCGGAGTTTTGTTTGAAAATCCCTCTATTATAATCACGGGGGTGCTACGGTGATCTGATTTTGTTGGCACTTATCGTGTGCAACCAGAGCTTACCAATACTAACATTCACTCAATACACCAGCGGGAGCAAATGAAGAAAAACGCACCGTGGCAAAGAAAGTTTGCGGAACGAAGTGATGTGTGTTTTTTACAAAGAATATCAACACTCTCAAATTCAAAACTTTTAATTTGTTTCGTTTTTTCGTGTTCAACACATTCATGAGAAGTAATTTGAAATAAGCGTTTTCACCCGATATCCCTCTTTCACGATTGTGTTGGTGAACATTTTGACTGGAGTATAAATTTATGCTCCACGTAAGGAGGTACAATCCAACCTGTCAAACTCCATAGAGAAAAAATAGGATACCGTCCCCTTGATTATAATCGTTCGGCAATCAATTCTCTGTGAATAAGTTCGAAAACAATCATCAAGAAGATCTTACGAATTTGGAAAATTTCTTCAGAAATTCCTGCAAAAGCTTCTCGGATAATATCTTCAAGATATTCTTCAGAGCTTCCTTAGGCTGTTCTCTCAGAAGTTTCTGTAAGAATTCCTTGCAGTTATATCCGAATTTATTCCGGGAATTTATCTGGGAAACACTCCAGCAGTTTTTTTTTTCTGGCGATCTTTTGGAAATTCCTCCGAGATAATCACTAGTAACTCTTTTTGGAATACTTCAAAAGTTATTGCAGAGATTTTTTTTCCAGGAGTTCCTACAAAAGTTTCTCTGATATTTGATAGCCAGTTTGCGCAGGAGTTCATCTAGACATTCTTCCACGGGAAATTTGAGTAGCTCTGACAGCATTTCTTACAATAGTTCCTTCGTGATTTTTTTCAAAAGCTCCATTGGGGATTTCGGAAAAATAAAACTCCTTCAATGAGGTAATCCAGAAATTGTTCCATAAGCGACTACGGAAATTTCTAAATTCGAGATCCTTCAGAAGTTTTTTCGGCTTTATCTTTTGCAAGAATAAGATATTTCGGGATTTATTTCACGAGTTCATTTAGATTTTTTTTTCAAAATGATTCAGGGGTACCTTGAAAGATCTCCAGAAGCTATTTCGGAAAGTACTAAAGGTATTCCTTCACCTGTTTTTACAAATGGTCCAATGAGAGTTCGCTTTCCAAGGGGTTTCTCAAGGCGATATTTCGGAAATCCTTTCACCATTTTTTTTCCTGAAATTTCTCATCTAATTGCTTGTGGGTTTTCTCCAGGAATTTTGAAAAAAGTAACTTTGGAAATTCTTCGATGAGTTACTTCAACAATTTCTGCAGCTGTTCCTTCGGAAAAAAATCTTTAACAGTTCCTTTGAAAGGAACTGTGGAGGAATTCCTGGGATGAACTTTTGGATGAACTGCCGAACGAATTACTAGAGTAATTTCGTAGGATCTCCTGAAAGGGATCCTTGGAAGAATATTAGGAAAAATGAAGAATATATTTTTGAATTAACTTTTAGAAAAGTTTTCAAATTAACCTCTGAAGAAACTTCCGGGGGAACTCCCGGAGAAATTCTCGTATAAACAATTACCAGAAGGATTTTCTGAAAAGCTGTTTGAGAAATATCTGAAAGAACTGTCGTATGAATTTTCAAATCATCTCCTAAAAATAATTCTGAAAGAAAATTCAGAACGAGTTCCTATAAGAATCGTGAAAATTGTTGAAGAAAATTTGGAGAATCTCCGGAGGGAACTCTGAAAGAAATTCTTCTATAAAACACGCAACAGAATTTTCCTATGCATTTTCGAGAGACCTTCTTGATAGATTTTCTTGAGGAAATTTCGTAGGTATTCTCGAAGGAACTCTTAAAGATTTTTTCATAGAACCTTTTGGAGAAGTTTCCTATGAATTTCATTAAGAAGTTTACAAATAAAATTCTGCAGAAATTTTTTAACGGAAATAGAGATATCCCCGATGGAACTCCTAAAGCTATTCCCGAAGAAACTTTCCTGGAATTTATTCGGCTATTTCAAAAAAAAAAAAGGTTTCATCGAGAAGTGCTTCTGGTGGTTCTCGTAAACTAGGACCTTTTTTTTCAAAGATACTTCAAAAATATTCACCTTGAAATGTTTCGTGAATTCCTGCGCTGCAAGAGTTTCTTTGTGATCTTTCCAGGAAGAAAGCTTCAAAGCTTTCTTCACCATTTAATTCCATAGTTCCTTTGTAAATTCCATCCGAATCAAATTAGAATAATCATCCAATAATTTCTCCCGGATTACTCTAGAAATATGTTCTTTGTTTTCACAAGACATTCCTTTATAAAATCATCCGGACCTTATTCGGACAATTACAAGTTTCGACTGGATGATGGTTGACTTTCGAATTTTCGGCTCTCAGTCTAATAAATTGCGTTGATTAATCTTCTATCATCGCCGACGTTTCGGTCCGGCTATTGGACCATCTTCAGGGCCTAATTATTTATTGAAATTGATACAAATTAACATCAAACATTTAAAATAACATTTCACAAACTCACTCGATACACAAATCAACAGGTCACACAAATTTTGCAAATATTTAAACAGTCGGGTTGTAAAGGGTCACGCCGTCTGGTACACTTTTGGGCCATTCGTTCCGGTTTGGTTTGGGGGATTCCCTAGCTGGTGTACGGATACTACCTGCTATCAGCCGGTCGGTACAGAATATTTCCCCTACTGATCTGCTGTTTCCAATCTGTGTTGTGTTGTGTGTGTTGCATCAGTGTGTTGGTTGTTCGATCTATCTGTCCGTCCGCTTTCTCTCCGGAGATCGTTTACCGATGCGATGAGAAAGCTATAGGTAGCGCTCATGTCTGCCGTATCGGTACGACGGTTTACTGCTTGTGGAGTGGTGAGAATATGACACATTTCCAAAACAGGGAGAGCCTGTGTTTTGAAACAACAGTCGACGATTGTTGGATTGCCTACATCGAATGCTGTTGTACACAGTGCTCCATAGCGGCGTCGGTGGTGTAGTGGTAAGCGTGGTTGCCTCTCACCCCCGTCGGTCTAGGTTCAATCCTAGTCGACGCCGTCGGTATTTCTGAGACAAAAATATCTGATCACGCCTTCCCTCGGATAGGAAGTAAAGCCGTAGGTCCCGGCCCATGTGTTGATGGGTTCGATATGTAGGGTGTCAGGTGTGTGTGGATGTCTCCCTGACCGTCCGTGTTTAAGCTTAGTACCAGAAATAGGCGGACGTTAAACTAGAGCTGATGCCGAACGGTGTCGGCTCGCCAGAAATAAGAAGAAGAAGAAGAAGACAGTGCTCCATCATTGCAGTCTTCTGTGATAGTAGCTGTATCTCTGGATCACTGTATGGGAGTCCAGCTGATAGCTTCCTATCCAGCGTGTTTACCAACGTTTGATGACCATACATTCTCGTACGCAGCTGGTTCTTGGTCATACCTATGTAGCAACCGGAGAAATCTCGGCATGCTATTTTGTAGACGACATTTGATTTTTGCATGTATGGAACGGGATCTTTCGCTGTTTTATACAGTTGTTTCACTGTGTTGTTGTTGCTACATGCGATGCCGACCGACGGGACATTTTGCCTCAGTATTCTCCTGATGGTTGGTGTTAGGCCGGGGATGTGCACCACAGATACCTATAGCTTTCTCATCGCATCGGTAAACGATCTCCGGAGAGAAAGCGGACGGACAGATAGATCGAACAACCAACACACTGATGCAACACACACAACACAACACAGATTGGAAACAGCAGATCAGTAGGGGAAATATTCTGTACCGACCGGCTGATAGCAGGTAGTATCCGTACACCATCTAGGGAATCCCCCAAACCAAACCGGAACGAATGGCCCAAAAGTGTACCAGACGGCGTGACCCTTTACAACCCGACTGTTTAAATATTTGCAAAATTTGTGTGACCTGTTGATTTGTGTATCGAGTGAGTTTGTGAAATGTTATTTTAAATGTTTGATGTTAATTTGTGTCAATTTCAATAAATAATTAGGCCCTGAAGATGGTCCAATAGCCGGACCGAAACGTCGGCGATGATAGAAGATTAATCAACGCAATTTATTAGACTGAGAGCCGAAAATTCCAAAGTCTTATTCGGACATTTTTCTTAGACTTTTTGCATAGTTTTCTTAAGATGGAAGATTCTCCAAGAGTTTCTACAAGCAATTCTCAAAGAGTTTCTTTAGTAATTTCTCCTGGAGTGCGTTTGGAAACTCTTTCAAGAGTTTCATAAGTGGTTCCTCTAAAATTATTTCGGAAACTTCAGCAGCTATTTCTTCGGAAAATCCTCAAGAAGTTCTTTCGAAAAAAAATCTCTATGAGTTCTTACCGAAATTCCTCCGAGACATAAGATATGCCCAGGTAACCAATAAGCAATTAAATAAGCAGTACATCAGTATTATATTTGCATTTATTGTGCTTGCTGCCCTAGCATAGCAGTTCGACAGCTTAACCGCCTTAACGGAGCATACAACAAGCTATTCAAACACCATTAGCTGTTATGTCGCATTTCAAATGCAGAATCTGTTTCACCTTTTAAGCATCCCGAATGCCATTTTATCGCCACAAAACTGCTGAAATAATATTTTGTTGTTGCTAAGTTTGAAGAGTTACTTCGTTTATTTGTGCGATTGTGAATAATAGGCATGTAAGTCCGTCACCTTGTCGCAGTCCCCGGCGAGATTCGAATGAACTGGATAGTTCACCCGAAACCAGAGGATGGAGAGCAGCAGCCATGAACCGAGTGATCAATCTCTCATTTCACTGATTAATCAATATTCTCACTTATTAGATCATTTGTGCTTCAGTTACTGCACCCACTAATATTCCAAATTACCTATTTACTCTGCTTGCCTTTTTCTCTTATAAGACAAACTGGTCCATGGGTATCGCACTTTTCTCTCATCTCACGTTGTTCTAGATGCGAACCACGTATAAAAACTGCGTCCCACCTTGGATGATAACTGTATCATCTTGTGGGATCGGGCGAACGGGACAAGGTTAATGCAATCTATTCTCTCGTTGGTCGTGCAAGTGTAAGAAAATTTTATAATTGAAACAAGTTGCAAACCGAGTGCCGAGGGGGATTACCCCAACTTTCTTCTCCCCAACCATAGCAGCATCGTCGCTGTGTCAGTACGTATCCTGAGAACGATTAAACATCCACCCGTGTCGTGTCGTTACCGTCATCGTCCTCGTCATCGTCATCTCGTTATGAAGTTGCACAAAAGTAAACTCTTTTGTAGCTAATTTTGCGTGGAATTTTCCCTTTTTCCTCCCTCTGCCTCTGGCAGGGCGGCCAGTCACCACTTGAGTCAGTTCTGAAGAAAACCGGAATGGGGAGGGGAGGACACCGGGGGGCTCAGCAGAAAAAGTAACCTGATCCATTAAAAGTTTCCCACTGTTGCAGCGGCAGCAGCAGCAGCTCTCTTTCGGTGAACTTTGACCAGTCAGTGTGGAAGCATAAAGAAACCACTACGGTTTCAGCGTTTTTGTAGCTGAGGTGGAGGACCAAGGTGCAAAGGTCGTTAAAATGCGAGCACACCACGTTCAGCCAGCACGGGTAATGAAGGAAAGTGTTAACTTTCGAATTGCGTTGGAATGCGTTTCAATTAGGAACTGTGAGGCTTTTGTTAAGTTTCGGCGTTACTTTTAATGGATTCCGTTCAAACTCTTATATTTGAACAACAATTTACCATTTCGTCCTCCCAGCGCAGCTTCACCCATAGTTTTACCAGAAGATCTCCACAGCAGACGGAAGTAGAAACAAAAAGCTAGAATGTTAAATCAACCATACAACATCAAAAACCCTCTATCAACGGGTTCTACGAAAAGCTTCCCTGACAAGAAGTCATCTTTGACTTGTAAAGAACAAAGCCAAGAGCATAATTTACGCTTCATTTGTTATTTATTAATTAGCTGCCTAGTTTCCTACTCCAGGCTAAAACTTCCTCACAACATGGTAGCTCATCCGGGCTCGGGCTGCGATACCAAAAACAACCAGCATCTCGCTCGAAAGTTACACTACTCCAAACGGCGGAGAACTATTTCACGCTATGCCATGCTACGCTTCTTCGGCATTCTACATCGTTGGCAGGTTGATTAGTAGGTACCTAGGTACCTACGGGAAAAGTAGAGGAGTTGCTTTGCTGCTACTACTGGTGCTGATGAAAAGTGATTAAAGTGAAATGAACCGTAATGCGAGAAAGCTTTTTAGCTGGGAAAACGGAGACCCTGCTAGCTCGCGAAAATCCTTTTGATGAATTGGGGGTGTTTTCGACTTGGTTCAGTCCGTGACTGAAGCAGTCAGTAGTGGATGAACGGGGAAGCGTGACTGAAATGGTGATGAACCTGTTGTTTTATCTGCTTGCTATGGGGATGATGGAGAACTACACAACGATCGGGATTAAGTTTGTGATGGCATCCTGGCCGGGCGTGAGACGCTACAATTAGACGCAAAATTTGAAGAGTTGGAAGAAGCGTTAGGAATGATAAGACACCAAGGTACAGATTAATCAGCTCTATAGACGAACACCGATAATGAAATTTTGACGGCACGTGATGACAAGAACGCTGTCAATTTCGTGCCGTTTATGCCAAGACTGCAGGATAAAATGTTTAATTAGAATTAACTAGTTCCATCAGTCAAAAGTTTAGCTCGTACAGTGGGAGCGATTTCTTTTACTCTCACAACATGGCACAATCACACGTTTAAAGTACTATCCATGCTTGGAGCTGAATGGCACGGTAGAGGCTGGGTATGCTGCGCAATTCAGATCCACTAGCCTCTGCCCAGCAACTCACATCCCTTCCTCACATCGGGTAACCAACCCCGGTTGGAACTTTGGTCGTAGGCTGACAGGGAAGGGGGGGGGTTTGCTTCGGTAAACCTGAGCGTCTGTTCTCCAGGAGGAGCGGCTCACTACAGCGTCTGACCCCCATGCTAGGGGCGGCTGATCTACGTTCGAGTGTCAGGAAAGGACTCTAAGCTCAACTGTGCACTATGGTCCTCCGGAAAGTAGGAGGTTGGTGTCAGGCCCTACGAGCCAGCCGTAAAAAACCATTGTAACGGAAAATCTGCAACAGCATTATACGAACCGAGTCCAACGGCAACGACCCCAGCGAACAAAAAGGACTTGCGATTGGAAACTCGGTCTCTGAACTTGATTGGGAGCACCCGCATACTCGCCGATCTACTGAAGTTTTGGTTGCGACTGTGATGGAATGTAACTTGAAAATGACTTTTTCAGTCTCGACAAAATTCAAATACTGCTATTTAATTTCGTCCAACGTTTCGGTCGCATATAGGACCTTCATCAGGGACTCTAAAAATGATTGTTTATTTAATTTGGTGATTTTTACAAAAATATTGGAAATTAACAATGTTTACCAATTATCACAGATTCTTCGTCCAATGTGTTCTGTTGAACAAAGGTTGTCCAGCGGAATGAATTTCTGCGATCAAAAACATACATAATTACAAAAGTTATTCTTCTCAATTTTCATTCTTCCCACGCAATTTCCTTCAGTGTACTTACTCCCTCACAGCAGTTAACGGTTGGGATTCGGTTACTGTGGAAAAACCCTTCCGGAATTTTACCGCACTGGAATTTGACACCTCGCGCTTGATCGATCACCATTGCTTTCCGTGTCCATGATGTGTGTTCGTGCAATCGATCTTTGCTGCTGGTGTGCGTGTTCAGAATCATCTTGGATTGTGTATTGGTGTTAGTGTTGTGTTTTACAATTTTGTGCGAGTTTGTTTTGATCATCTGTTTCTCGATCGTTGATGTTGATTGTTTTTCAGCCAGTGGAGAACCCCGGCATATGTGACGTGGAGGTTGTCGGTGTCCGTACAAACGATGATGATGGCTTCCACGTCGGCGATGAGGTGGTACATCGGGACTTCCGAAATGTTGTTGTACGGCAGAGCGAATTTTGAACCTAGACTCAACAGATGTAGAACTTCGGTGGGAATTTCTGTGGTGGTGGCATTGAGGATAGCTTTTTCATTGACGGACGGCTCCTCCATCGCCGGGCTTCCGCTTGCTCGATTGAGCAGCGCTTGAACTTTCTCTTCCAATTTTCTCTCTTCCCTAGCTATTGTTTTTTCGCGGTATGCATGTTGTTTCGCTAGAAATACGCTAGGGACCTCCTCAGGTACCGCTTCTTGGATCTTGGTGCGCAGTGTTTCGATTTGCCGGTGATACGTTGTTATCTTGAAGAACGTGTGCTGCACTTCGGTATTCAGTACGGACTTTTTGAATCTGGCGATATCCCTTACTAGTTTCATAAGATATGGGCTTCGTTCTTCAAGAAGCTCCGATACACATTTGAAAGAGTTCTGAATATGTATCGGAAACAGTCCTTCACGGCAGTAATGAAAACGAAGAACAAGAAAATCCAAAAACATACTGCTCGCTCACAAACATTCCAGGACTAACACCGACAATAACAAAAACACTGCAGAGGCAACTTCCAAATATACACATCGCAAGCAAACAGCACAAAAACATTAGCTCGCTGCTCCCACTGGTCAAGGACCGAACACCAGTCAATGAGCGCAGCAATTTCGTCTACAAAATAGACTGTGCTCAATGCAATGCGTGTTACATTGGCATGACAACACAAAAACTAAAATCCCGCATCTCCAAACACAAGTCTAACATGCGAAAACAGAACACATTGGACGAAGAATCTGTGATAATTGGTAAAAATTGTTAATTTCCAATATTTTTGTAAAAATCACCAAATTAAATAAACAATCATTTTTAGAGTCCCTGATGAAGGTCCTATATGCGACCGAAACGTTGGACGAAATTAAATAGCAGTATTTGAATTTTGTCGAGACTGAAAAAGCCATTTTCAAGATCTACTGAAGGACCGTGGGTTCGGCATCGTAGCGCTGCAGGAGGTGTGTTGGTCAGGATCCATGGTGCGAACGTTTTGAGGTAATCATACCATCTACCAGAGCTGCGGCAACACACGCGAGCTGGGAACAGCTTTCATCGTGATGGGTGATATGCAGAGGCGCGTGATCAGTTGGTGGTCGATCGACAAAAGAATGTGCAGGTTGAGGATCAAGGGCCGATTCTTCAACTACAGCATAATAAACGTGCACAGCCCACACTCCAGAAGTACTTATGATGACAAGGACACATTTTACGCGCAGCTCGAACGCGAGTACGATCGCTGCTCAAGCCACGACGTCAATTTATTTATTTATTTGACTATGTCTTCAGCAGTAGCTGTACAGACTGAGTAATTATCCTATTACCTAATACTAGCTTTAAACCTATTTCTACTTATTACAAAATCAAACGATTCAACAGTGTTCAACAATTTAAAACATTTCTCTAAAGGATTGTTCTGACCAAAGAGCGTCCGATGTCCAGGGATCCAAAACGACAACCTTTGACGAGTACGGCGTACAGGTACTAAGAAGTTAGCTTGTTCCAGTAGCGAAGGGCAGTCGATCCGGTTTGTAACAATATCGTAAGCAAACATTCTTTGCAGGAATACTCGTCGATCTTTGAGGGATTCAAGTTTGATCAGTTGACGCTGCTGCTCATACGGGGGCAGCCTTAGCGGATCATTCCAAGGTAATCGCCGCAAAGCGAAACGGACGAAGCTACGTTGCACTCTTTCGATATGCATGATATGCACTTCATGATGTGGCGCCCAGATCTGGACAGCATATTCGAGCAAGCTGCGAACAAGCGCGCAATACACAGCTTTTAGGGCATACACATCGCGGAACTCGGAAGCATTTCGACGAATAAAGCCTAACACAGCAAAAGCTTTTGCCGTGGTCGTTGTGATGTGTTCATTAAAGCTCAGCTTACAATCCATTATCACGCCCAAGTCCTTAATCGTTGTAACGCGTTCCAATATGACACCGTTGGCTGTGTACTCAAAGTTTAATCGTCCCCGCGATTTGTTGAAACTTATTACCTTGCACTTCAGAGCGTTCATCTCCATTCCATTTGCGACACACCATTCTGCTACAGTGTCGACATCTTGCTGCAAGGCGGCACAGTCAACCATTGAACTGACAACTCGATATATCTTCAAATCATCTGCGTACAAAAGATGATTTGACCTCAAACGGTAAGTCAAGTCATTGACAAATAGGATAAAAATTAGTGGGCCGAGGTGGCTTCCTTGCGGCACGCCGGATGGTGTTTCAAAAGACGCCGATTTTGCTGATCTCAGTTTGACGTATGCGGATCTGTCTCGAAGATATGAGCGTAACCACATTATCAACCAATCGGGGAAACCTAAGCGCTCAAGCTTTTTCATCGCTAACTCGTGGGGAACTTTATCGAAAGCTTTAGAAAAGTCGACGTATACACTATCCACTTGAGAACGCTTTTCTAAAGCAGAGTTTAGTGCACTAGCATACACCATCAGGTTTGTGGTAGTAGACCTATTCTTCACAAAACCGTGCTGATTTTGCGATATTATCGGCTTCGCCGCAGAGTACATACGATTGTGAACCAAAAGTTCGAGCGTTTTGGCTAAACAGCTAAGAATGGAGATTGGTCTATAGTTTCTAACGTCGTGGGAGTTGCCGGCTTTATGAATGGGCGTGACGGCGGACAGTTTCCATGCTTCCGGAAAAACGGCTTCCGAGAGTGACATGTTGAATATTCGGCAAACAGGCGGTCCAAATGATTCGGCGCAACGTTGAATTAACGCAGGGGGAAGTTTATCCGGTCCGGGCCCCTTGGACGAATCAATACATTTCAGTGTTTTTGTGACTTCTTCTACGGTTAGTGTAGGCAACGGCAGATGGATGTTAAACGACGGCAAGGTTTCTATCAGGTCCGGAGAGTTCGGCGGAGGAACAACATTGTAAACCGATTTGAAATAGTCAGCGAGAAGCTCAACTGATCCTTCTGAGTCATGGCTTTTTGTATCGCCAAGAGACAGTTCTGATGGAATGAACTGCGTGTCTTTTCTACGTTTGAAGAAACGCCAAAAAGCGGAGGGATCGGTCTTGACCACATCTTCAATTCGATTGATGTACTCACAGAAAGCAGACGTCACATTCAAGATCAACGTCAAGATCATCATAGGAGATTTAAACGCTCAGGTAGGCCGACGATTGGTAAGTTCAGCGCCCACCAGCAGACGAACGAAAACGGCCTACGACTTATTGATTTCGCCGCCTCCAAAAATAAAAACACAGCCTCCCTTATCGTTACACCTGGAGATCACTACAGCAGACGGGATCTCAAATCGACCACGTCCTGATTGACGGACTGCACTTCTCCGATATTATCGACGTCAGGACCTATCGTGGCGCCAACATCGACTTCGACCACTATCTGGTGATGGTCAAACTGCGCCCAAAACTCTCCATCATCAACAATGTACGGTACCGGCGACCGCAACAGTACAACCTAGAGCGACTGAAGCAACCGGATGTCGCTTCAGCATATGCGCAGATTCTCGAGGCCACGTTTCCAGACGAGGGCGAGCTTGATGAGGCCCCTCTAGAGGACTGCTGGAGTACAGTGAAAACAGCCATCAACGACACAGCCGAGAGCACCATCGGGTACGTGGGACGGAATCGACGGAACGAATGGTTCGACGAAGAGTGCAGAACGGTTTTGGAGGAGAAGAATGCAGCGAGGGCGGTAATGCTGCAGCAAGGGACTCGACAGAACGTGGAACGTTATAAACAGAAGCGGAAACAGCAGACCCGCCTCTTTCGGGAGAAAAAGCGCCGCCTGGAAGAAGCGGAGTGTGAAGAAATGGAAATGCTGTGCCGTTCCCAAGAAACATGGAAGTTCTATCAGAAGGATGCCATTCACCAGCTTAAAACCAACAAAGTAGCTGGTAAGGATTGTATGCAGCTGAACTCATCAAGATGGGCCCAGAAAAGTTGGCCACCTGTCGGCTGGTAGTCAGGATCTGGGAAACCGAACAGCTACCGGAGGAGTGGAAGGAAGGGGTAATCTGCCCCATTCACAAGAAAGGCGACCATTTGGAATGTGAGAATTTCAGGGCGATCACTATTTTGAATGCTGCCTACAAAGTGCTATCTCAGATCATCTTCCGCCGTCTGTCACCTAAAACGAATGAGTTCGTGGGAAGTTATCAAGCCGGCTTCATCGACGGCCGGTCGACAACGGACCAGATCTTTACCGTACGGCAAATCCTCCAGAAATGCCGTGAATACCAGGTCCCAACGCATCACCTGTTCATCGGCTTCAAAGCGACAGATGACAGTATTCACCGCACAGAGTTATGGAAAATCATGGACGAAAACGGCTTTCCTGGGAAGTTGACTAGACTGATTAAAGCAACGATGGACGGTGTGCAAAACTGTGTAAGGGTTTCGGATGAACTATCCAGTTCATTCGAATCTCGCCGGGGACTGTGACAAGGTGACGGACTCCCATGCCTACTTTGATGTTGGACGCTCTTTTTATTCCTTCTAAACCATAGGAAGAAAATCTGCTGAACAGACACCCGAACAGGAAGATCCGGGTAGTTTGGTGTTAAGGCCATCTTCTACAACAAAAGTAAATGCCAGGACTAATCGCTCCTCGACCCACTTAACACATTCCTATGCTCGCCAAACCACCAAGACAGAGGAACTAGTGCACCCTCAAGGTTAGCTGCGTAGCCAGCAGCAACGAACATCAACGACTCGCTTTGGGTTTTGCAAACATCAAGAACTGATGCCTACTTCGTGCAACCAGAACTGACCTACTGAAGGCAAGGGTCTCACTACTCCTCAGGCCCTAGCTGCACCAGAAGGTTGTTGGCAGTAGGGTCTTCACCTGCTCCGGCCCTTACCGGGAACCCCTTTCCAACCGCAGGCTCGGATCTAACCCAGTAGATCGACGGCACGACAGCAACGCTACCGAGACTTTCTCTCCGCAGGCAACTTAATCGCTGTAAGGGTCGATTTCGACGGTAAGGCACCGGTATGATCTACGAAGCCGATTTCGAACCGCTGGACCACCTCTTGCACCGCATCCAAACTAGCCATTCACCGAGTCCACGCGCCATCTCCTCTGTAGCTCCCAGACGATGTGGGTGATAACCGTTGAAACGGCGTTCCAGCCAAACTCATCCCTACACATCCTCTGGACAAGTCTGTCCGGAGTTGTGTCCTCCCCGCATGTGGAAAGCATACAATCACGCAGTGTGCGAAAACGCGGGCACACAAACAAAACGTGTTCCGTCGTTTCCTCAAACCAGCACAAACATGGCATTCGGGAGAACCCGCATGCCCGAGACCGTGTAGACACCCTCGGAATCAATCTATGGGTGCACCTTCCTTTGGTGGAACTGTCCCACGTGCGCTGCCATTTGACCATAGAGGCCATCCTGGCAGTCCTGCGTATGCCTCTTGTGTCGCGCATTTCGGAGCACTGTATGTCCTCCACGATAAGGATGCCGATAGGCACCATACCAGTGATGACGCAAAGGGCTCGTATAACACGATACGGTACGCGCTCGCAACCCTCAGACACATCAACCCGTATGTACTTTCTAGCTCACCACGGTACCTATCGGTACTTAGCACAGTGCCCCACGAAGGCCGCAATACCTTAGAACTCCGATCGAGTGGGTGGTAATCAACTCGACTTCTTCGATTGTCTCACCGTAGACTTCAAGCGTAATATCGTCAGCAAAGCCGACAATCTCCACTCCCACCGGAAACTCTTACCGCAACACCTCATCGTACACATTGGCGTAGCTAGGGGGGGTTCCAGGGGTGCCTGGCACCCCCAAGAACACATTTGGCACCCCCTAGAATTTTTTCTTGACAGACACCTAAAATTTAAAACTTAACACAATAATTCTAGTATTTATTAATGGCACATTTCAACAAAACTTAAGCACACCGAGAATTACTTGTATACTTGTTGTACGTTTTAGCATTTAGGATATTGGTAAGAACAATCAACAGACTTCTTTATGGATTTCTCCAGAAATATCTCTATCTATTCATACAGTGATTTCTTTAGGCTTCTTTATGAATTCCTACCGATTTTTCTTTCAATAAACTTCTCATAGTATTCTCCAGAAAGTTCTCATGGGGTTGTACATACTAGACATTTCTGCAGAGTCCAGCAATTTCTCCTAGGATTTCTTTGGAAATTCTTACTTTGATACTTTTTGGAATTCTTCTAGGGATTCCTCCAAAAATTTCTATTGGGATTCCTTCAGGAATTCCTGGGGGATTATTCAGGGCAATCTTCCTGGCATCCTTCAGAAGTTTCTCCGGTGATTCTTTCAGGAATTCTTTCAGAGATTCTTCCAGAAATTTCTCATGGAATTCCTCCAAAAGCTTATATTGGCCTTTCTCCGGGAATTGTGGCTAGGATTCCTCAAGTAACTCCTGCTGCGACTCTTGCAGCAATTTCTCTTAAAACTCCTCCAAAAATTTTCACTGTGGAACCTTCAGGTATTCTACTAGGGAAGTTCCAGAAATTCTTCCGGAAAATCTAGCTGGATTTTTTTTTCTAAAAATCCCTTCGGTGATTCTTCCAGAAATTTCTTCAAGGATTTATTCAGAACTTACTCCAGAGTTTCGTCCAGAAATTCCGCAGAGGATTTCTCCAAGATCTTCTATTGACCTTTCTCCATGAATTCCAGCTGGAACTCTTCAAACAATCTCCATTAGGACTCCTTCAGGAATACTTCTAGAGAATTCTCTTGACATACTTACTTGCTGCAATACTTTCGGGAAATACTCTTAAGATTCCTCCTGCGATTTCATCAGGGATTCCTTCAGTATACTTCTACCGATTCTTTGAAGGAGAACTGTAGGTATTCCTCCAGCTATTTGTTAGAGGAACTACTTTTAGGATATCCCCGGCATTCCTGATTCTAGGATTTCTCTAGAAATTTCTTCTATGATACCTCCCGGAATTCTAAGACTACTAGATAACTGTGGAACTTTAGAAATTATGCTACGGATTCTTCTAGAGCTTTCTCCTAGCTTTTTGGCTGGGATCTTTCCAGGCAAACTTCCTGGAATTCTTGCAGAAATTTCTTTGATTGTTCTACCACGGATTTCTCCAAGGACTCATCCAGGAATTCTTTCAGAGATTTTATTCAAAGATTCCTCCAGGAACTCGTTTTGACCTTCCTCCAAGGAAACCTCAATCAACTTTTCCTGCGGTTCTTCCAGCAATTCCTCCAGGAATTCTTACCAGAATACGTCCAGGAATTCTTCTAGTGATTCCTATACGAATTTATCCTAGCATTGTGGCTGGAATTCTTCCGGGAAATCTTCCTGAGATTCCTTCAGAAATTCCTCCTGCGATTCATTCAGGGCCTTCGTTATAAATTCTTCCAAAATACCTTTACCGGTTCTTGCAGGGACTTCTCTAGGTATTTCAAGGATTTTTCTTTGGATTCTCTCGGGCATTTCCTGTATAGTCTCCTCCAGTATTTCTTCCTAGGATTTATGCACAGATTTCTACAATGATACATCCCAGAATCCTATTAATAATACCTTCTGAGATTTTTCCTGTGATTTCTTCAGAATTTTTATCCAAGATATGTAATCCAAGGATTCTCTCATAAGCTTCTCATGCTCTTCCTCCAGGAATTTCTGCTGGATTTCTCAAGCTATTTCTGCTATGGTTCTTTCAGCAATTCCTCCTAGGTCTCCTCCAGAAATTCTTACTGAAATACCTCCCGGAATTCTTCTAGGGATTCTTCTAAGAATTTCTCCAGGGATTCCTCTAAATACTTGCTGGGATTATTCAAGGCAATCTTCATATGAGCCTTGCCTTCTGTGTTTCCTACTGGAAATCCTAAAGGATTTGGTTCCTAGGATTTCTCCAAATATTCATCATTGGATTCCTCCCCTCTTGACTTTCATTCAGGAATCTTCTCCAGAAATTCTTATTGTGACACCTGCAGGAATCCCTCTAAGGATTTCTTCTGGCATTCTTGCTGGGATTCTTCTAGGCAATTTTCCTTGGATACTTCCAGAAATGTATTTGATTCTTCCAGGGATTTTTCGTAAGACTCATCCAGGAGATCCTCTAGAGTTTTATTCATGGATTACTCTAGGAATTAATCATGATATTACTCCTGGAACTCCTCTTGGCCTTCTTATAGAAATTTCAGCTATATAAATATAAATCTCTAGAGGATTCCCTAAACGAATTTCGGGAATAGTTGGAATTTCCAGAGAAATCATAGGAAGTATTACTAGAAAACCCTCTAGTGAAATCCTATAGGGATGTACGGGAAAACCTTGTAATTAATTAGAAGGCACATAACATTGCTAATTATCTAATTAAGAGATGGGTGGGATTCGAATCCACGACTCCGTGTTCTCTAGACTGCAGTATGGTCATTTCTTTGCGAGTTTCTTCAGCACGTTTTTTTTAATTTCTGCGGTAGTTTCATTGAAATTTAATTTAATTAATTTCTTTGGATTTTTTTTTTATAATTTCAATGGCTATTCTTCTGAAATTATTTTAGATTTTTTTCTGTTTTTTTTTCTCAAATTTCTCAGGCAATTTTATCGCGATTTATTTTGCAATTATTTATGATTTAATTCTATTCATATCTATCGCTTCCGAAAATTGCTGAATAGGAAATTCAGAAATTCTAAACTGGTGCTTGCTTGAAGAAAATCCTATGAAATTCACGAAAAACTTCTCGACAAATTCCCAAAGAAATTTCTAGAAAAAATTCCATCAAAATTACCTTTGAACTTTCAAAGTAGTTGCAATGGAATTTATATAAGAATTACCAGTGGAATTACTGAAGAAAATATGAAAGCTTTTTTCAAAAATTGGCTATATCCAATCTCATAATAAATTGCCGAAATGTATTCTATAAAAAATTTCACGAACATTCACAAAAAAATGTTCGAAGAAATTCTCAAAGAATTTTCCGAAATCATCAAAGGAATTCCTGAATAAAATTTCGAAAGAATTCCAAAAGTAATTGTCGTAGTATCACCGTGACAGAACTTTTAAAGAACCACCAAAGTTTTTTTTTTTCAAATAAATTCTCGAAGGAAACCTTTAAGAAATTCGCTGAATCAATTTTCAAAGGAATTACCAAAAAAGTTCTCAAAGTAATAATCGAAGATTCCAAAATTTCTAAGGAAATTACCCTATAAAATTCCCAAATAAGTTTTCAATGCAAGTAATATCGGAATTGCCGAAGGTATTCCAAAACTATCTGCTGCAGGAATGCCTTAAATATTTACTGAAGAAATCTAGAAGATTTTTTTAAAAGAATTTTTAATAAAATTATAGAAGCGATTTATAAAAGAATTTCCGAAAAAGTTTTCGAAGGAATTGGCGAATGAATACCGAATAGCGTAGATTATCAATGTCCAAAAAAGACGAAAATCCCAAAACAAAAGTAGAATGATTTGCCAAAGACATTTCCATAAAAATGTGAGGAAGTTCCCAGAGTCATTGTCGAATGAATTACCAAAGGCTTTACTAAAAGAATTTTAAAAAGAAAATATAAATAGAATTGCTGACATTAACAAAACAATGCTTGAAATACAACTAAAAAATTGGAGAACGAACTCCCGAGAGAACATTTCAAAGGATTTGCGAATGAATTTAAAGCCAAAATAAACTAGTAATGGAATAGATGAAGAAATTTTCAAAGTTTTTGCCGATAAAATTTTCAAAAGATGCGTGAAAGGTGTTTAGAATCAATATCTCAACATATTATCAAATAAATTCTTAAAGAAATTGCCGAAGGAGATCCAAAGATATTACCGAAGAAATTTGCCAAATCCAAAGAAACTACTGAGTGGTTTGCAAAAGAAGTCTTAATTGAAATAAATTGCAGAACAATTTCCAAAATAAAAATTCCATGTGTTATACGCAATCAAGATATCAAGTTTCCAAACCTCACATCAGTACAACAGTTTGGATTTTCCAAAAAAAAGCTGTTCTTTAATATATAGCGCGTTTAAATTTGCGTTCAATTTTTTTTTATCCGCGATGTAGTGCATCATTATATGTACTAAGAAATTGAGGGTGGATCGGTGTTTTCCTGAAACTGGCACCCCCTAGGCACCCCCTAGGAAAAAATCCTAGATACGCCAATGATCGTACATGACATTCCATAACATCGGAACCAGGATGGAACCTTGCGGGACTCCTAAGGTTATGTGAAAGCATTTCCGACCCCCCTTCTGTGTCGTAAGTAACTTCCGAGAATCTTGTACAGGCACCCGGGTATCTCCAAACGCAAGAACGCATTGGCTATAACTCCTCACTCCTCACTTCTCCTTAACGAAGACCTAGCCAAACCCATTTCTCGCGAAGGGATTAGCCTCGCCGTTACCGGCACCGCTCGATTTCTGATTTTTGAAATACTGTGGGGAGGTGTCCAGGTACCACACAGGCTCCGTCAACGATCGAGCATCTTTTTCACCCCCTCAATCACCCATTCCTCGACACGGGTAGCTTGACACCTTGAATTGGAGTTGATAGTACTATTCTAAGTCGACGACTACGTGACTGACTCGCAAGCGGGTGGAGGGTTCGTCAGGCCCGTCCCTGAAACCTTCTGGAACGTCTTGAAACGCCTTGAAATACATTGAAACGCTTCCAAAACAACTCTGGAACCCTACGTGAAATTCACCTCTAAGAGTCTTTAAAATCTTTTCAAACCGCTCCTAAAATACCCTGAAACGCATTGAAACGCTTCTTAAACACCACCCCCTCGAAACCTCCGGAAAATTCACCTGAGAGCTTTTAAAGTCCCTTAAAACCCCTCCGAAAGCTTCTAAAATGCTCTGAAGCAAATTGAAACGCCTTGAACGCCCCTAAAACCCACACAGAAACTCCGTGAAATTTATCTGCGAGCCCCTTTAACCGTTATGTAGCCAGCAAAAAAAAAAAAACACCCGTAGAATGCTGACAGGGTACCCGGGTATCCAAGAATTTAAATTGATCGAAAATGAATCGCCTCTAAAACCCTTCGTGAAATTTATCTAAGGACCTCTGAAACCCCCAAAAATCCCTCTGAAACCTCCTAAACGCCCTGAAACGCATTGAAACGTCTTTGAAACTCCCCTAAAACCTACGTGAAAAGCACCTATGTGCTTCTGATGACCCCTTAAAACTCCCCGAAATCTCCTGAAACGTCTTAAAACGCATTAGCTTTGAAACGCCTATAAAACCCTCAATAAACGTTAGTGAAATTCATCAGAGAACCTCTGAAACCCGCTAAAATCCATCTGGAACTACATGAAACGACCTGAAACCCATTGAAATGCCTTGATACGCCTCTGGAACCTCCGTGAAATTCAACTTCGCACCTCTGAAGCCCTCATAAACCCCATTGAACCCCCTGCACGACCATGACACGCCTCTAAAACCCCCATGAAATCAATGTGAAACTCACCTGAGAACCTCTAAAACCACCTAAATTCCTTCTAATACACCCAGAACCGCATTGAAATGCCTCAAAATTCTTTGAGACGCCTTTGAAACAGCCATAAAACCGCTGTGAAACTAGTCTGAGAACCTCTGAAGCCTTCTAAAATACTTCTCTCTATATGCTTGAAAACGTATCCAAAACTATTGTGAAATTATTGTGAAGCTCACCTGAGAGCCTATAACGCCTCCGGAATCTCTTGAAACCTCCTGAAATAGCCTAAATATGACGTCCCATAAAAGCCCTCTGAAACCTCCTCAAGCGCCCTGAAATGCCTGGAAACGCCACTGACCGTTCCCCTTAACATCTGAAAGCCTTGAACGAGCAGTTCTCTGTCGAAATTGTCATCGTCACAGTTGAACGTGATCTTGTGATCTTATCCAGTGCAGCACACTACCTGAATTCAATCCCTAATTGAATTAGGCCATCTGTTTTCAACGCCTCATCCATTTAACGTCCCATATTTTACAGCAGCCCTCTCAAGTTCTGGGGGTGTGCCCGGCTACCCCGGTACCTCCGGTAGTTTTGCCCATGGATGCCTCCAGGAGATCCACCAAAGATTCCTATAGAAAATTCTTCAGGGATGCCTCCAGGAGTTTCATCATTGATTTTTTTTCAAAAGATCTCTCCGGAAGGTTTTTACAAAAGTACCTTCACGGAAAACTCCTAGAGTTCCCTAGAGATGCATCAGAGATTCATCCAGAAGATCCTTCCCTTCAGAGATTCCCATAGGAAATCCTTCAGAGATTCCTTCTGAAGTTCCTACAGGAATTCTTATAGGTGTTTCTTTCAGGACTAGTCCAGGAGTTTCCTCACAGATTCTTCCAGGAGGTCCTTCAGAAATTCCTCTAATATTCCAATAAGGGATAACTCCTGACGTTCTAAAGGAGATCTTTTAGGGATCATTCGGGGATTTTCATCATGGTTTCCTACAGGAATTCCTTCTTGCATACCTCCTGGAATTTCTTCAAGAATCCCTCCTAAAACTTCTTCGGGGATTCCTCTTGGGATTACTTCGGGATGCCTCATGTAAATATTTCAGAGATTCTTACAGGAGTTCTTTCAAAGATTGCTCCGGAAGTTCCCTCGGTGATGTCTCTAGGAGTTCGTTCAGGAATCTCCCTAATAGCTCCAGGAGAATCCAGGTAAGAGTTCCGTAAGAAATTTCTTCAGGAACCCCTGCAGGAATAAGTGTAGAAGTTCCTGCAGGGATTCCTTCTGAAGTTCCATTAGAGATTCCTGAAAAAAATCCTGCAGAAAATAGTCCAGGAGTTCCTTCAGAGATTCCTCTAGAAGTTTCAGGAATTATTGCACATGTTTCTTCAGAGATTCCTCAATTATTTCTTCAGGGATTGCTACAGAAGTTCCTTCAAAATCTCCCATGAGTTCGTTCAGATTATCTAATAGAAGGATCCAAGGATACCTCCACGAGAATTTAGGGATTCCTATTTTAGAGTTCTTTCCAAGATATGTTCAGGATATCATTAAAAGTTTCCTCGAGAATTGTTGGAGATGAACCAGCCGCGGGCTGAAAATCTCCTTAAAAAGGTTATAATAACAATAATAATTCCTCAAGAAGTTCCTTTAGGGATTCTCCCAGAAGTTCTTCCTGGGACCGCTTTCTAGGGTTCTTTCAGATTGTAGATTGTGATTGAGGCTTTTCCAGGAGTACTCACAGATATCAGAAGTTTTTCCAGAAGCGCATTCAGGAATTCCTACAGGAGTTTCTTCAGGAAATCTCGTAGGAGTTCCCTCAAAAATTTCCATAGTATTTTAATCAGACATAGGTATCTCCAGGATATTCTTGAGGGATCTTTTATGGAGTTTTTAAAAGTATTCCTCCAGGATTTCCTTCTGAATTTCCTCCAGGACTTCTTTAGTGCATACCTTCGGCAAATCCTTCCCCTACCTAGAAATATTCTCTTCGGGAGATTCCACAAAAACCTTTCGAGGATTCCGCCTGGTAATTCTTCGGAGAAACCTACATGGGATTCTTTCGGGAATTCCCCTGGAGTTCCTGCAAAGATTTCTCCTGAAATTTTTTCGGAGATTCCTTGTAGACTTCCTTCAAGGGCTTCCGTGGACTTTCTTCGAGAATCCATCCTTGTATTGCTTCGTGGTTTCCTCCTGGAATTCTTTTGGTGATGCGTCCTAGATTTCCTTTTGGGATTCCTCCTGGACTTCTTTCGGGGATTTTCCTGGAATTCTTTCGGGGATTACTTCTGGAGTTCCTTCGGAGATTCTTTCTTAAATTCTGGAATTTCCCCTGGAATTCCGTAGGGTATTCCTACTATAATTCCTTTGAGGATTCCTCATGGACTCCCTTCATGGATTCCTCCTGGAATTCTTTCGGGAATGTATCCTGATATTCTGTCGTGGATTTCTTTTGAAACTTCTTCGGGTTCCCTCCTGGAATTTCTTTGATGATTCCTCTTAGAATTCCTTAAGAGATTCCTCCTGGATTTCCTGCAGGGGTTACTTTCGCTGATTCTTCCTAGAATTCCTTCGAGAATTTCCTGGAATTCTATCGGGGATTCCTTCTTGAAATTCTTTTGGGGATTCCTCCTAGAGTTTCTTCGTGGATGCGTTCTAGATTCCTTCGGAGGCTCAACGCAAGGCAAGAAGCAGAGTACACAGAAGGAGAAACGGAAGAGAAGGTATAGTAGCGGAGCAAGAGGAAAGGGGCCCTGCCAAAAGTGAAAAAGAAGAGATAGTAAGGTAGGAGATAGGAAATAAGAAAGTGGGAAAAGTAGGTCATAAAGGTACCTGTAGTGCAAAAGCTGAAATAAAGTGGGTTTGTGTATCGTAAAGTGTTTAAGTATTTCCTTGGCCGCGATAGTCCAGCGCGACCCTGAGGCTGTTGAAGGAGGGGGTCTCACCAGTGCTGGGCAGGGATCGCCCACTAGTTACAAACTTGTAATTAGAAGGCAGGAAATGTTGTAAGTTGGCAAATTGAGAGAGGGAGTTTCCTTAGGATTGCTCCAGAACTTCCCCGAAAATTCCTACAGCAATTCCCCGGGGATTCCTCCAGGAGTTCCCCGGGAATTCCTCCAGGAGCTCCACGTGAATTCAGCCAGAAGATCCCGAGGAACTCTGGCAGTAGTTCTCCGGAAATTCCTCCATTAGTTATTCAAGATATTCCTCCAGGAAAATTTCGGGATTTGCTTTAGGAGTTCCAAGAGAATTCCTCCACAATTTCCCCAAAAATTCTTTTAGGAGATTCCTGGGAATTTTGCCAGGAGTTTCCTGGAAATTACTCCAGGAGTTCTTCAACAATTCCTTCGGAAGGTCACATGAAATTGCTGCAGAAGTTCCCCGAAAATTTCTCCAGCAGTTCCCCATGGAATTCTTTCAGGAGTTCCCCTGGAATTCTTTCAGAAGCTTCCTGGGAATTTCTCTAGGAGTTTCCTAGGAATTCTTCCAGGAGTTTATCGGGAATACCTCCAAACGCTTCCCAATAATTCCTCCAGGAATCCCTTAAGAATTTTCCTGGGAATTCGTCTAGGAGTTCCCTGGAAATTTCTTCAAAAGTTCCCCGGGAATTCTTCCAGGAGTTTCCCAGGAATTCCTCCGGGAGTTTCCCGGGAATTTCTCCAGAAACTTCCCAAAAAGTTCTCCAGGAATTCCCCGGGAATTCCTCCAGGTGTTCCCCGGACATTCTTCCAACAGTTTCCAGGGATTTTTTTCGGGAGTTTCCGAGGAATTCTTCTAGGAGTTTTCTAGGAATTCTTCCAGGAGTTTATCGGGAATACCTCCAAGCGTCCCAAAATTACCTCCAGGAGTTACCCGGGAATTCTGTCAGAAGTTCTCCGGAGATTGTTCCAGGATTTTCCAGCTAATTCCACCAGCAGTTTTCTGGAAATTCCAAGAACTCCCCAAAATGTTCCCCAGGAGTTCTCCAGGAGTTCCTTTAGAAGTTCCCCCGAAATTCCTTTAGAAATTCCCCGGGAAATCCTCCAGGAGTTCACAGTACATTCTTCCAGGATTTTCCAGGGAATTCCTCCCGTAGTATTCCGGGAATTCTTCCAGAAGTTCTCCAGTATTTTTTCAGTAGTTCCCCGAGAATTTCTCCAGAAGTTTTCAGGGAATTTCTCCAGGAGTTCCCAGGAAATTCCTCCAAGAGTTTCCAGAAAACATCTGCAGGTGCTTCCAGGATATTTTGTCAGGAGTTTCACGTCAATTCCTTCAAAAGTTTCCCGGGAGTTCCTCCTGGAACTCTCTGGAAATTTCCAGGATTTTATCGGAAATTCCTTCAGGAGTTTTCCTAGAACTCCTTCAGGAGTTCCTTGAGAATTCCTTCAGGAGTTAACCTAGAATTCCTTCTGGAGTTCCCTGGGAATTCCTCCAGGAGTTACCCGGAAATTCTTCCAGGAGTTCCCTGGGAATTTTCATAGGAAGTTTGCCTAGAACTCCTCCAGCAGTTCTTCGTGAATTACTTCACAAATTGTTCGGAGAATATTCCGTTCTATTATTTCACGTGAATTCTTCCAAGATAATATCAAGCATTTCTCTAGGAGCTCCACAGGAATACCTCCAAGAGTTTTTCGGAAATTGTTCCAGGAGTTTCCCAAGCATTTCCACAGGGGTTAATCGGAAATTGCACCAGGAGGTCCCCAGATATTTCTCCAGGAGTTTCAGAGTTCCCGAGGATTACTCCAGGAGTATCCCAGTAATTGCACCAGGAGTTCCTTAAGGAGTTCCTCGGAAATTTATCTAGTAGTTCCCCGATACTAATTTCAGCAGTTCCCTTGGAAATCCTCCAGGGTTCCTCAGAAATTCCCTAGAACTCCTCTATGTGTTCCCCTAGAATTCCTCTAGGAGTTTCCCGGGAATTCTTTTTAGAACTAACCTAGAATTTCTTCTGAAGTTCCTTGAGAATTTCTCCAGGAGTTCTCCGGGAATTCCTAAGGGAGAGTCTAAGGAATTCCGCCAGAAGTCCTCAGAAGGTCCTCGGATATTTATCCAGGAGTTCCCCAGGTATTCATACAAGACTTTCTCGAGAATTCCTCTAGGAATTCTGTAGTCGATTAGCAGATCAGTTCCGCACATAATTTGAAACGTTCCCATTCTGGCAGTAAACTCGTGCCTAGTGTCACCAGTGTCACCGACTTTATGAAAATCAAACGAAGAACTCAGGTAGAATGAGCTTCCCATCATATCACAACTTAGTTTGGTTTAAGATTCTTTTCTGGTCTTATCTGCTACGGAATTGGTAGGTTCGTGAGACCAATGCAATGGAAACGTCTCTGTTCAACGTCGAACCAGACGGACGAATACAGATTTAGACGTAGGCGTATATTAATTATAATCTCACTTAGCAGCACTAAGCCTCACAGCTGCCCTCCATCTTCTGAAAGGTATTTATACCGTAAACACCAAGTACGAAGTGGTCTTTCTATGGATGCCGAAAGCTGCTGCACCAGTCCGTGATTACTCTTGTTCGGAAACCAACAAACACAGACCGAAGAGCCGGACGACGACGACGGAGGCGTAAACACGGAATAAATAAAGCAATATAATAATCAGGAATGCTCTCCGTTCGTTTCGTAGAACGGCTGCCATCTCCATCTTGAGCCATTATATTGTACCGAGGAATGCCGTGGTGCACTCCGTATGCAACTTTCTGCACAGGGCAGCCCAGTCTGCACAAAATTAAATGAAACGCTTTGTTGTTTTTGAAGGAGCCGCTCTTGTTCCTGCTCCGTTGTTTAAAGTCGAACCTGGTGCGGTGCTCCGGACTATGCATGGAACATGGTGTTTGCTCACCCGCCCTGATATGATTCTGAATTATGAATCAGAAAATTCTTCAAATGGGTTCTACACATGAACCGAACACCGGCCAGGCAGGCCATTAGAACCATTAGGTCTTCACATGAAGGGGGTTTTTCATATCAATCGACGACCAAGGGGGAATGTGGGGTTCTAGTGGAGGACAGAATTTTATAACAATTTCTCCTGGAGACGACCCCATAATCGTTTGACTGCAGCTGCTGCCCGGATCTGGCCGCCCCGGAGTAAACGGAAAACTGGAAAGACCTTTGCGCTCGTCCGCTCGCTCATAGATGATG
Organism: Aedes albopictus; assembly: GCF_035046485.1. Lineage (NCBI taxonomy): Eukaryota > Metazoa > Arthropoda > Insecta > Diptera > Culicidae > Aedes > Aedes albopictus. Next base: position 99,805,418 of record NC_085136.1, read on the forward strand.
ATGGAGTCATTCCGGATAATGGTGATTCAAAGAAATATATTTATTTTCACGAGAGCGGGAAGGCGAGGGGTGGGGGGCCAGGGTTCTATAAAGCAGAGCTGATCCGGATCAGTGATTCGAAACGGTGCGACGTGGGGAACCGGAGCCAGCAGTCAGCCACAGGTGAATGGACGATTTGGCATAATGGATGATGCATGGCAGGGACGAGCGTCGGACGGTGCGATAGACGCTTGGAAAAGAGTTTCACTTATGCTTTTATCCATTGCAAACATCGGATGGACTCCATGTGCTGTGCAGCTTTAGAGTCAATGCATACGATATCAAATAGAAAAACTTAGTGTGCAACCTGGTGGAAGCGTTCAAATATTTGAACGGGATATGTTTAATTAGCATTATTGCTTTGGATAAAGTATTGAACTTTTGCCGGGGCGCACGAGCATCACGATAGTATGTACGTACACTGTAAGGAAAACAGATAAAAATTTCGAAAAGTTAGACTCGATTTTGGTTTGACAGTACCCAACACAATTAGACTACGGTTGAGCATTTCCACAACTTTTAAGCCATGGATATTCAGTATGCCAATGCTGAGGGTGACGGGTTCGTTTCCCGGTCGGCCCAAGATTTTTTTGTAATAGTTATTTATGTGACGAGTTGCAAAAAGTTGATTTTTTCAGTACGAGTCGTACATACGAAGAGTGCTGAAAAAATCGAGTTTTGCAACGAGTTCCATACAAAATTTTATGCAATGGTTTTTTCATAATGCAACTCATTTAAGTTGCATAATGTTCATAATGCAACTTAAATGAGTTGAATTATAAACATTATGCAACTATGTTTCATTATGCAACTCATTTCAGTTTCATTATGAACCGGTACGGAAAAGTTGGTCATTATGATGCTGAAATGAGTAGTATAAAATAGAAATTATGACATTGAATTGCATAAATGAAATTTTCTTGACTTCTTTGGGTATAGAGTATCTTCGTGACTGCCACACGATATGCATATGCAACATTGTCTTTGACAGAGGAAGCTCTCAGTTGACCCGTAAACACGCGGGACAATTTCCTTTTGGCAGAAATGAAATATCCTCTTTGTTTCAAAACAAAGTTGATTTTTTCAGTACGAGTCGTACATACGAAGAGTGCTGAAAAAATCGAGTTTTGCAACGAGTTCCATACAAAATTTTATGCAATGGTTTTTTCATAATGCAACTCATTTAAGTTGCATAATGTTCATAATGCAACTTAAATGAGTTGAATTATAAACATTATGCAACTATGTTTCATTATGCAACTCATTTCAGTTTCATTATGAACCGGTACGGAAAAGTTGGTCATTATGATGCTGAAATGAGTAGTATAAAATAGAAATTATGACATTGAATTGCATAAATGAAATTTTCTTGACTTCTTTGGGTATAGAGTATCTTCGTGACTGCCACACGATATGCATATGCAACATTGTCTTTGACAGAGGAAGCTCTCAGTTGACCCGTAAACACGCGGGACAATTTCCTTTTGGCAGAAATGAAATATCCTCTTTGTTTCAAAACAAAGTTTGTTTATAGTCAAGGGGAATAGTTGTGCTAAGAAATGCATGGTACCTCCCCCCTTTGCACCCTCCCCCTTTTGATGGTAGCCGAAAATAATTGCTCAAATTTCATCGTTTTGCTAATCATCAATAGTTTTTACTGATCCTTGGCATGCAATGTATTACACTGGAACCTCTTTTTATGCACATGGCTGGGACTGCATAAATTAATAATGTGCATAAATTAAAAAAGGCATAAAAAGAGGGAAATTTATGCATAAATTAAGTTTGGGCTTTAATTAGAAAATCTAGTTTGTGAGAACAGATCTTGCTCCTAGGCAGATGAGGTGGGGTTAAGGGGGTTTCCAGAATGTCCCCAGAGAGCCCATAAAGGGGGTTCCAAGGGGCTTCAGGGGCGATTTAAGGGGTTGTTTCGGGGGGTTTGATGAGCCTTACAAGGGTGTTCTGTCAAGATTTTTTGGTGTTTTCATGGGATTACGGAGAATTCTGGGGTATTTCAATAGTATTAAGTGGGTTTCAGGGGTGTTCCAAGGGGCTTTAGGGGCAATTTAAGGGATCTCAGGAGACTTCAAAGGGCGTTGCATGAGGTTTGAGGGGCGATTTAAGGTATTTCAGAGTCTGCTCTGCAACTTCCTGAAATGCCTCAAAAATCCCCCTTGAACCCCCCGGGGACCCTATGTAACGCACCTGAGAGGCTTCGAAACCCCTGAGAACTTCTCCGTAACGCTACCGCAACGCCTCTGAATCCCCAGAAATGCTCTGAAACGTCTTGAGATGTCTCCAAAATCCCTTCGGACCCCATGTAACGCACCTGAGAGGCCCCGAACCCCACGAAAACTCCTCGTAACTCTTAAGTAACGCTTCTGCATCCCGCCGAAATTGCTCTGAAACGTCTTGAAATGCCTCCAAAATCCCCCTTAAACCCCCTCGGACCCCACGTAACGCACCTGAGAGGCTCCGAACACCCCGAAAACTCCTCCGTAACGCTTCCGTAACGCCTCTGAATCACGCCGATAATGCTCTGAAATATTTTGAAATGCCTCCGAAATCCCCCTTAAACCCCCTCAGACCCCATGTAATGCACCTGAGAGGCCCCGGACACCCCGAAAACTCCTCCATAACGCTTTCGTAACGCCCCTTAGTTCCACAGAAAATGCTCTGAAACGTCTTGAAATGCCTCCAAAATCCCCCTTAAACCCCCTCGGACCCCATGTAACGCACCTGAGAGGCTCCGAATACCACGAAAACTCCTCCGTAACGCTTCCGTAACGCCTCTGAATCACGCCGAAAATGGTCTGAAACATTTTGAAATGCCTCCAATATCTCCCTTAAACCCCCTTGGACCCCATGTAACGCACCTGAGAGGCTCCGAACACCCCGAAAACTCCTCCGTAACGCTTCCGTAACACCTCTGAATCACGCCGAAAATGCTCTGAAACGTCTTCAAATGCCTCCAAAATCCCCCTTAAACCCCCTCAGACCCCATGTAACGCACCTGAGAGGCTCCGAACACCCCGAAAACTCCTCCGTAACGCTTCCGTAACGCCTCTGAATCACGCTGAAAATGCTCTGAAACGTCTCGAAATGCCTCCAATATCCCCCTTAAGCCCCCTCGTACCCCATGTAACGCACATGAGAGGCCCCGGACACTCCGAAAACTCCTCCATAACGCTTTTGTAACGCCCCTTAGTTTCACAGAAAATGCTCTGAAACGTCTTGAAATGCCTCCGAAATCCCGCTTAAACCCCCTCAGACCCCATGTAACGCACCTGAGAGGCCCCGGACACCCCGAAAACCACTCCATAACGCTTTCGTAACGCCCCTTAGTTCCACAGAAAATTCTCTGAAACGTCTTGAAATGCCTCCAAAATCCCCCTTAAACCCCTTTGGACCCCATGTAAGGCACCTGAGAAGCTCCGAACACCCCGAAAACTCCTCCGTAACGCTTCCGTTACGCCTCTGAATCACGCCGAAAATGATCTGAAACATCTTGAAATGTCTAAAAAAAATCCTCCTTAACCAAAACGCCTCCGTAACGGCTTTGAAACCAGCCTAAAATGCTCTGATACCCCTGAAATGACTCCGAAATCCCCTTAAGACCCACTCGGAGCCCATGTAACGCACATGAGACCTTCGGGAACACCCAAAAACGAACCTGTAACCTTCCTTTGTTCTCATCTGTAAACACCCCCGGTCGCCGTTGCAATAGTTCCTGTCATTATTAAATTTTCTCATGCACAATATTGGTTCTGAGTAGCTTCCCTCTTTTTATGCAGGGCATAAAAAAAGGTGCATAAATTAAAAGTGCATAAAAAAAACATGCATAAAAAGAGGTTTTAGTGTACTATCAATCATAGTCTTTTGAAGTTTTGATCCCAGAGCTATTCTAAGGCCTCCAAAGTACTCCGAAGTTTGCGTCACAAATCCAACATTCTAAATCAAATTTGAGACACGATGAGTCGTCACAGAACATAGTCTACGCTAGTCAGAAAGCCTCAAAGCACTCCTAGAAAATTTATGGTATATGAATTAGGTGATCTAGGTCATCCAAACTACTCTGGAATTCATTTTCTTAAGATCTACAACTATCTACCTATAACTGTCTCGAGGCCGCGTTGCCAGACGAGGGCGAACTCGATGAGGCCCCTCTGCTGGAGTACAGTGAAAGCAGCCATCAACGACGCAGCCGAGAGCACCATCGGGTACGTGGAACGGAATCAACGGAACGAATGGTTCGACGAAGATTGCAGAACGTTTTTGGAGGAGAAGAACGCAGCGAGTTCGGTAATGCTGTAGCAAGGGATCCGACAGAACGTGGAACGATACTAATAGAAGCGCAAACAGCAGACCCACCTTTTTCGGTGGAAGAAACGCAGCCTGGAAGAAGCGAAGGGCGAAGGAATGGAACTGTTGTGCCGTTCCCAAGAAACACGAAAGTTTTACCAGAAGCTCTACGCATTCCGCAACGGTTTCGTGCCGCGATCCGAAATATGCAGGTATATAGACGAAGGTCTCTTGACGGACGGACGTAAGGTGATCGAAAGGTGGAAGCAGCACTTCGATCAGCACCTGAACGGCGTGGAGAACGTAGGCACGGGAGCCCACGGCAACGGAAGAAACGACGACACCAGTGCAGCGGAGGACGGAAATGAACCAACTCCCACGCTGAGGGAAGTTAAGGATGCCATTCGCCAGCTCAAAACCAACAAAGCAGCTGGTAAGGATGGTATCGCAGCTGAACTCATCAAGATGGGCCCAGAAAAGTTGGCCACCTGTCTGCATCGGCTGATAGTCAGGATCTGGGAAACTGAACAGCTACCGGAGGAATGGAAGGAATGGGTAATCTGCCCCATACACAAGAAAGGCGACCATTTGGAATGCGAGAACTTCAGAGCGATCATTATTTTGAATGCTGCCTACAAAGTGCTATCCCAGATCATCTTCCGTCGTCTGTCACCTAAAACGAATTAGTTCGTGGGAAGTTATCAAGCTGGTTTCATCGACGGCCGGTCGACAACGGACCAGATCTTTACCGTACGGCGAATCCTCCAGAAATGCCGTGAATACCAGGTCCCAACGCATCACCTGTTCATCGACTTCGAAGCGGCATACGACAGTATCGACCGCGCAAAGCTATGGAGAATCAACGATAAAGCAACGATGGACGGTGTGCAAAACTGTGTAAGGGTTTCGGGTGAACTATCCAGTTCATTCGAATCTCGCCGTGGACTGCAACAAGGTGACGGACTCTCATGCCTACTATTCAACATCGTTCTGGAAGGTGTGATGCGACGAGCCGGGCTCAACAGCCGGGGAACGATTTTCACGAAATCCGGACAATTTGTGTGCTTTGCGGATGACATGGACATTATTGCCAGAACATTTGGAACGGTAGCAAAGCTGTACACCCGTCTGAAACGCGAAGCAGCGAAGGTCGGACTGGTGGTGAATGCCTCAAAAACAAAGTACATGCTGGTAGGCGGAACCGAAAACGACCGGATCCGTCTGGGTAGTAATGTTACGATAGACGGGGATACTTTCGAAGTGGTGGAGGAATTCGTCTACCTCGTATCCTTACTGACGGCTGACAACAACGTGAGCCGTGAAATTCGGAGGCGCATCATCAGCGGAAGTCGGGCCTACTACGGGCTCCAGAAGAAACTGCGGTCGAAAAAGATTCACCCACGCACCAAATGCACCATGTACAAAACGCTAATAAGACCGGTGGTCCTCTACGGGCACGAGACATGGACCATGCTCGAGGAGGACCTGCAAGAACTCGGAGATTTCGAGCGCCGCGTGCTAAGGACGGCGGTGTGCAGAAGAACGGTGTGTGGCGGAGAAGGATGAACCACGAGCTCGCTGCACTTTACGGCGAACCCAGCATCCAGAAGGTGGCCAAAGCCGGAAGGATACGGTGGGCAGGGCATGTTTCAAGAATGCCGGACAACAACCCTGCAAAGCTGGTGTTTGCAACTGATCCGGTTGGCACAAGAAGGCGTGGAGCGCAGAGAGCACGATGGGCGGACCAGGTGGAGCGTGACCTGGCGAGCATTGGGCGCGACCGAGGATGGACAGCGGCAGCCACAAACCGAGTATTGTGGCGTACTATTGTTGATTATGTCTTGTCTTAAATGTGATGTTTAACAATTAAATGTATGTATGTATGTATGTATGTATGTATGCATGCATGTAAGATCTACAACACCTACCATCATTTTGTTCATGTAATTTAGTCACGTTGAAGTTCATTAGACCTCGTAATGCTACGAGCAACTCGATATTGTGGTAGTTGGACATTCCGTGAAACACAAATCGCCTCCAAAACACTTTGAAGGTTGGGTTACGATATCTACATTCTGTATTATGCTTTAATTAAAAAAGTATTCGGGGAATGCAGTCTATACTGCTAATGCAGCCTCATTGCACAACTATAATGCTTTTGGTACATTCATTGGATATTCCAGGCTTTCCAAACTATCCTTCTGGAATTAGGACCTTCAAGGTCTACAGGCTCTACTCTTGTTTCTGTTCACTCTATCGACATAATTCTTTCACGATTGTGTCTGTTGCACCTCATAATATTTATTACGAGTATCTCTATGTGTTGCTATTTGCGTGTCCACTGGCATACAAATAGACCCAATGTATTTTGAAGTATGGGTCGCAATATCTGTAACTCTAAGTATATTTTATTGTAGCAAATGCTCGCGGAATATAATCTACGATAGAGTGCAATTCTGATAACTAAGCAACAATCACTTGGTGATCTAGATCATCCAAACTATTCTGGCATTCAGACCTTCAAGCTACACTAGCTCTACTCTCGAATCTCTTTACTTTAACGGTGTAGCTCCTCCAAAAAATCCTTCAGAAATTTCCTCCAAGACTTTCGCCAAGAATTCCTCAAAGAATCTTTCAAGGTATTCCTCCAAGAATTTCTGCCAATAATTCCTGGAAGAATTAATCCTGGAATTTTTCATGAAATTCCTCGAAAATTTTTCCAAGAGTGCCTCCAAAAATTCTAGCAAAAATTCATTACAAGAATCCCTCAAGAAAATTTTCCAAGAATTCCTTCATGAATTCCACCAGAAATTTCATCAAGAATTGCTCTAAATAACTCTAAAAAATTTGCCAAGAATTCCTCAAATCATCCTTCTTAGGTATTTCTCCAAGACTTTCTCTAGAAATTCCTCCAGGAGTTCGTGACGATTTTTTTAAGGAATTTTAACAGAAACTACTTCAGGAAATCCTCCAGGAACTTCTTCAAGAATTCATCGCAGATTTCTTCCAGGAATTCCTCCATGGATTTTTCAGGATTTTTTTTTTCAAGAATTCCTCCAGAAATTCATCCATGAATACCCCCCGGGGGTCCTTCAGGAAACCTTTAGTAATTTCTCAAGAAAATACTCTTGGGGTTACTCTTAGAGTTCTTCCGAAAGTTCCTTCAGGAATTTCCTCAGAAATTTCTCCGAAAATTGTAAGGAATTAGACCAAAAATTCCTCACGAAATTTCTCCAGGAACTCCTTCAGAAATTCATCCAGGAACTCTTTCAGGAGTTCCTTAATAAATTCTTCCTGGAATACCACCAGGAAATCCTCGACGAATTCCTCAAGCAATTTTTCCAAGAATTCATCCAGGAATTCCTTTAAAAAATCCTACACCACCTTCCCCAAGAATTTTTCCAGGGATCCTTCTAAGAGTTCTGACAAGAATCCCTTCAGGAGTTTCACCAGGAATGTCTCCAAGGTTTTTTTTTCATGGAATCCCTTCAAGAATTCATCCAAAATCTTTCAGAAATTCCTTATTGAATACCTTCAAGATTCTTCAGGAAACCTCTGGAAATTCCGCAAGAAAATAACCCTGGGACAACCTCAGGGATTCTTCCAAGAATTCCTACAGGTAATTCTCTAGGAACTGCCCAGAGACTTCTTCCCAGAATTCCTCCAAGAATTTCTCCAGAAAATACTCAAAGAATTCTGTTAACAATTCCTCTTAAAATCTCATCAGGAGTTTCTCCAAGAATTTCTCCAAAAATTCCTCTAGCAATTTTTTAAAGAATTTTTCGAGTTAATTACTCCGGCCATTACTCCAGAAACTAAAATTAAAAAAAAAATAACTTCGAAAAGTTCTCCAGGAATTCCTCAAGGTAATCCTCAAGGAAATCCTTCAGGTATCCCCAAGGATATTCTTTAAAAATTGCTTCACAAATTACTACATGAATTCTTCCAGAAAGTACTCCAGGAGTTCCTTCAGGATTTCCTCCACAAATTTCTTCAAGAAATTCTTGAAGAAATTCCTGGAAGAGTTCTTGTAGGAACTCTTTGGGGAATTCCTGAAAGAAATTTTCAAGGAATTTTTGGAGAAATTGCTGGATTCTTGGTGGAAATCTTGGAAAATGTCTAGATGGTATTCGTGAAGTAATTCTTCATTGAAGGGAACTCTGGAAGAAACTCTGGAAGGAATTCTGGATTGTTGGAGGAATTCTTGTGGGAAGTTTTGGAGGAATTCATGGTGAAATTCTTGCACTATTTTCTGAAGGCATTCTTGAAGAAATTCCTGGGGGATTCCTGTAGGCATTTTTGGAGAGGTTTCTGAAGAATTCCTAAAGGTAATTCTTGAAAGAATTTTTGGAGGAATTCCTGAACGGATTCTTGGAGAAATTCTTAGCAGAAGTTTTGGAGGAATAACTGGAGAAATTCTTGGAAAAATTCGTGATGGGATTCTTGGAGGAATTCTTAACAGAATTCTTGGAGTAATTCCTGATGGAATTCTAGGATAAATACTGGGAAGTAGTCTCGGGGCAGTTCCTGGAGAATTACCTGGAGGCATCCACGGAGGAATTCCTGGAGTTGTCCCAGGAATATTCTCTTGAGAAATTTCCAGAGATTCCTGAAGAATCTTGAAGATATTCCTAAAAAAAATTCTAGAGGATTTTTTGGATGAATTCTGGAAGGAAGTTCTTGAAAAAATCCTTGGAGATATTTGTGAAGAAATTCCTGAAGGGCAGAAGTTATAGAGCTACCCCTGGGGAAATTCTTGGGGATTTTCCTGTAGGAATTTTGGAGGAATTCCTGGAGGGATTCTTGAATTAGGAATTCCTGGATGAATTCTTGAAGAATTTTCTGGAGAATTCTTGTAGAATTTCCAAGATATTATAAGAGAATTCCATGGATAATTCCTCGAGAAACTTCCTGTTTCGAGGACTTCCTCGAGGACTTCCTGGTGGAATTCCAAGAAGAATTTATTAACCTTCCTTAGTCCCTAAAAAAAAGTTACAAATAAGACCCTGGGGTCATTTTTGACCCCAAACTTTGGACAGCTCGCAAAAATCAGTGGCTTGACCGATTTTGGATATCTTTGGCTCAAATGAAAGGGGCACAAGTCTTGTTTTCAAAACCACCGGAGAAATCCGGATTCGGCCACTGTGGCCACTGGGAACCTGCTTCAACTGAAAAATGCCGCTTTTGAGACCCTAACTTTGGCAAGCTATAACTTTGCAACCAAACAAGTAATCAGGACCGTCCAAAGGTCGTTGGAAAGGTATTCACGTGGACTTTGATTATAGACATTAATATTGACTAATTATTGAGAACCGGTTCCGGAAATCCGAAACATCCGAATATTAGTTTTCATCATTGCTATGTGCTTGAAAATCCACTAATGTATTCCCTTTATGCATTCTATTGCATTACTTCTCTGCACGCTTCACTGAAATGATACACATATTGTTTAAGACCATTTTTGAAGGGTTCTGGGCAGGTCTGGTCAATGCGGAACGGGTTACAGGGACTCCGGAAGGTGGTCAATTGGGTGACGACAATGAACTGTGTATAGTTTTCGCTCCAAAACCCGGCGCCACATGGTACAACCTTCGTGGATTTTCATATCTGTTGTTCTTGTGATACACAAAGAGATTGATAGTCATCTTCTTCTTCTTCTTCTTCTTCTTCTTCTTCTTGGCGTAACTTCCCTACTGGAAAAAATCCTGCTTCTCAGCATAAGTGTTTTATGTGCACTTCTACTAGTATATACTGAAAGTTTTCTCTGCCAATCATTAGTTTACATATGTATATCGTGTGGCATATTGGTGGCCACCGGAGAAATCCATATTGTATTGCTCTCAGATTTTTACAACAAATGTAGGCTTCGACAGCTAAATTTAAATCATTTACATTTATAATTTGTAATGTTCTGGTATAAAAATGAACAAATGATGATCTCAATCTTGTCTTGCGATTTTCGACTGTGAAGATTACAAATTGGGTTCCAAACGTTGGAGCCAAGAAAATAAATTCGTAGGCCAATTTATTATGCAAGCTAGACCAAAGTTTGTTCAAAGATCAAAGATGATCTCGATCTTTCCAGGCCATGGCCGCCAGAGAAACTGTTTTACAGCATAAGTAGAAATTTAGCAGCTGACCTCATGTTGTTTTTCACACTTGAGGTGCAAAGTGTGAGAAACCAATCTGTCATTTGGTTCTTTGTGATCAAAGAATCTATATATATAAAAATGCAGTGGCATACGTGGGACCGCGCATAACTTGCGAACGGAAGGTTCGATTTTGATCGTCTTAGTTTTGTTCTGTTAGTTTTCACTCAAGGAAGGTTTATGAGGCAAAAAACATGGAAAAATTGAGAGTTTTTGAAAATTGATCATTCATTCATTTTGACCGGGGACTTGGTCTTGGCCAAAAATATGAAACGTCAAAAAACGCAGTAGGCAAGACAAAGTTTGCCGGGTACAGCTAGTGTTATGTATTTTGGCAACAAATAATAGCATTGCATAACCTACTGGGATCCGTGAAGCTCATGACATCTACAATGTCATTTATAGACACTTCAAGGATATTCCAGGTCAGCCAACCTACCTTGGAGTTCAGGACTTTAGGTCTACACTCGTAACAGTATCCATATCTGTTATATTGTGTAACGCTGCATAATCAACCGCAGTTACTGGAGCAATCTACAGTCTTCTAGCTTATTATAAACCTTTGCAACGTTCACGGTTGTCCAAACTGTTCTATAATGAAGTCCTTCAAATCTAAAAGAATAACTATGTGTGTTTTCGCCATAAATAAGAGTATTGCATAATCTGCTGGGATTCGCGAAGCTCTTAAAATCTCAAGTATCATTAAGAGACACTACAAGGATATTCCAGGTCAGCCAAACTACCTTGGAGTTCAGGACATCAAGTCTACACTCGTAACAACAGTCATATCTGCAATACCGAGCAACGTTGCATATTTATCCGTGGTTACTGGACCAATCTGACGTCTTCTTTTTATTATTATTATTATTATTATTATTATTATTATTATTATTATTTTGGGTTACTCAGGTTCGTCCAAACTGTTCTACAGTGAAGTTCTTCAAATCTACAAGAAAAACTTTATGTGTTTTCACCATAAATAATAGTATAGCATAATCTGCTGAGATCCGCGAAGCTCTTGAAATCTCAAATGTCATTTAGAGACACTATCAAAATGTTCCAGGTCAGCCACACTATCTTTGCGTTCAGAACTTTAGGTCTACACTATATCTGCCAGCTATATCTGCCACACTTAGTATCGTTTCCTGATCAATCGCGGTGACTGGATCAATCTGAAGTCTACTATATATTATTATGAACCTTTGGGACATTAAGGGTCGTCCAAACTATCCTGAAGTTTGACTCTAGTTACTCTCACAATGAACTTTAAACTATAATCTGTAATCCTCTTGGCATATGAGTCATTTCAAGACAGTTATGAGATATTCCACATCAACAACACTACTCCGCAGACCATAGCGTCAGGTTTACACTTGTGATGATAGCTTTTGCCACTACGTTAAGTAGTGTTTACATAATCCAATCTATATATATAAAAATGAGTTTGAAGTTCCTTTGAGGCAACAAAAATCACGAACGGGTGAACCGATCAGGATGACTTATGCAGGGTTTGATTCGTATTCATGGTGGCTGTGTTTATATGCAGAAAGAAGCTACGAAAATCATTTAAAAAAGTATGAAAATTGTGAAAATACTGATTTTTTATGAGCCGGGAGCAAATTCAGCGTGATCAAAATTAAATCAATCTAGAGTGCGTTGCTGCGATGACATCAACAGTTGTCAAACCACCACAGCTTGGCAAGACAAAGTTTGCCGGGACAGCTAGTTGATTATAAAATGATTCCGTACTTTAGAAAATGAAGTTTTCCGTGCTTTAGAAATAGTAGTTATACCGAGAATTACTCCAAAAGCTTCACCAGGAATTTCTCCAGAAGATGCACTGAGAATTTTTGTAGGAGTCATATCGGGTATCTCTCCTTGAGGGATTCATCGATAAATCATCTAAAATTTCCGTGGATAATTTATCTAAGAGTTTCCCAGAGAATCTATTGAAGGAATTGTCGGGTCGATCTCCTTCGGAACTTATGGAAAATTTATGGTAAAAATTCCGAAGGAATTCTCGAAGGAATTTTCAGACGACCACCCGAAGAAATATCCTGAGAGACTACTGAACGACATTCTAGAGATCTACTGAAGAACTTTTTGCTAGAAAGATTCTTAGTAGAAACAATAGAAGAATTAGGGGTGGAACTCTTAGGACAATTTCTGTGGAAGTCCTTTTTTTTAATTTAAAAATAATAAAATTATCTCTTGGTAGAATTACTGGTGTAACGCCAAGTAATTCTTTTACAGAATTTCCCGGTAAAGCTCCTTGATGGAAATCTTAGAGGGATTCCCGATGAAAATCCCAAAAAAAATTCGAACAAAAGTCCATGTAGAGCATCCATAGAAACTATAAACTAGAAACATTGGGCATTTAGTGGCACTACTAGAGGATTTCTCGGTGAAACTCCTCTGAGTGTACCTACTATAAATTCTAGCGGAATATCCGGTGTAACTATTGTAAATTCAAAAAGAATTTCAGGAGTAGCTAGAGCAATTCACGAAGCATCTGTGATGCAAAGCTCCTACAGTTATTTACAGCAAAACTCTTGGAAGCTGATGGATCTCTCAGAAAAATTTCCTGTTAAACTTCTTAACAAATTTACGGTGAAAATCTAAGAAAAATTAGAGTGGAACTCTTCACACAAGAAAATGCATCACGGAGGGGTGGGGAGGGTACAAAAATTAAGATTTATGTATTACGTAATAAATTGATGCTGCCTAGATGAATTTCCAAAGGTAAGTAGACTTTCCGCTGAATTTTCTGAGGAAATTTTAAAGCACTATATAGTTAAACTTGCAGAGAAATTATCGAAGGAAATCCTGCAGGAATGTACAGTGGAACTTCTAAAGTAATTACTTAGAGAAATTCTTAATGGAGTTCCTAGAGGATTTTCCAAAGGTATTTTGAAAAGAAATTTCCACAAGTTTTCTCGGCGGTACTCCAGTTAGGAAAGTATCTCCTGTGAATTAAACTTTCAATGGAATTCCTGACAGAATTTCTCTAGGGATTAAAAGTTTATCTCCTAGTGGAAATTTGCGGCGGAACACATAGAGAAGCATTTTGAGGTATTCTTGGGGAAATTCCTTTCGAACTTTTAGAACGATTTCTGAAGAGATTTTCGGTGGAACTTCGAGAAAAAATCCCAAAAGAATTCCCGATAAAACTCTTGCCAGACTTCCCGATGGAACTTCGAGAAATAATCGATGCAACTCCTAGAGAAATTCTCTTTGGAACTCCTTGACGAATCCCTAGTGGATTTCCTAGAGGGATTCTTGCTGTAACTCCTAGAAGAATTGCTGGTCGAAGTCTGAGAAGAGTTCCAGTGCATGTACTGAAGGAAGTCCCGGTGTATTTGCTGGACGGATTCAAGGTGGATCAACTACTACTAATTCTGGCTATTAGCGAAGGGTGTCCCACAAGTATTCACAGAGGATCTTCGGGTGAACTTCCTCTGTAACTGGAAGTACTTCCGTTGAAACTTTGAGCAGAATTACAAGTGAAACTCTGACGGGAACTCCTAGAGGAATTCCCAGTGGATCTGCCAAAGAAATAATTGGTGAAAGTAGAAAAAAAAAACAATTAGTTGAACTCCTAGAGAAAGTCTATTTGGAACTCCTAAGAGAATGCGTAACGGAACTCCTAGAGGATTTTCTTGAGAAACTCCTAGAGGCATTTCCGTTGTAACTTCGAAAACTGTTCTTAGTTCAAAAAATTACTACTGGCGAGAGAATTTTCGGTGCAACCTCTAGACGTTATGGAGAAAATCCTTAGTTACATTTTCAATCTTCCGAAATATCCTCGATTGAGTAAAAAAATAGTACTCATATTTGCCAAAGTTCGTCAAATTACGAAAAGTTACAAAAATAAGTTTAGTAATCTTGTACTACAAAATAACTTCGATACCAAGCTTCAGTTTGAATACAAATTTGCTTGTTATTGAAATGGTTTTCGATAAGTAGGCACTAAGGGGGATTTTGGAGGCATTCCAAAGAGCTTCAAAGCATTTTCGGCGGATTTCACAAACGTTACGGAGGCGTTATATGGCGTTTTTGGGGGTTTCAGAGGGTCTGAGGTGCGTTACATGGGGTTTCCGGCGGTATTAGGGAGTTTTTGGAGGCATTCCAAAAGGCTTCAGAGCATTTTCGGAGGATTTCAGAAACGTTACGGAGGTGTTACATGGCGTTTTCGGGGGTTTTGGAGGATCTAATGAGCGTTAGATGGGGTTTCAGGGGATTTAAGGTAGATTTCGGAGGCATTCCAAGAAGCTTCAGAGCATTTTCAGCGGATTTGAATTCAAAGTCGTTACAGAGGCGTTTTGAGGATGGCGGAAACCCTCAGTAGTGTCCCTATATTGTCCTCGAAACCCCAAGCGCAATATTTATTTCCAAAATCGCCTAGGATATCGGGTTTGAACATAAACTCAATTAGCCAGGTTCGAACATATCCGTATGGTATGAGACTTTTTGATTTGTTAGACGTGGGTCATAACTATTCAGTTGGGAGCCACTGACTTTTGTTCCCCTGCTCCATTGGTGAATATGACCCTCGGAACGCACAATCCGAAAATCTTTGTCTCCGCTTCTTCACACTTCCGGTTCCTAAGTTACACGCATGTCCCGTTCGCAATTTTCGGAACCACTGGGATTTCATTAGTTCACTCAATTTGTCAACCCTCTACATTTTTTGCCGTGATTAAAACAATGTCACAGTCACCCATGAATATTTCATCTGCTCATACGTGAATGTTTTTGTTGCATGATAGTCTAGACCATACACCAACGATTATCATGCAAACTACAGTTTTTGACAGTACATTTTGGGTCACTGCTCCCATCGTAAATTATTTCGTTTTGTTTGCTCATATTGTACCCAGAGATTTGTTCTTCTCTAATTAATAGATTGTTTAACTTTATTAAATCGCTGTAATGATTGGAATTTCAAATGACAATATTTCAATATGTTATTCATCCTTCTTCTACCCATAGGCTATTCATTCAAGGAGTACTATTTTCCACATTTAACTTTCATGAATAACATTACTTTATATCCTTCTATTGGCTTCTACTTTCTATCATTCTAGGCATCTATTTCGGATTGCAAATGCGGTACTTAATAGCTGCATATAAGCTAATTGTCGTTTTTCTGTCAAAAACTGACCACTTATCATGTCTTCCAAATTGTCTACTGTCAATTATACCTTTTGTTCTATTCGACCTTTTGTCCATTCGACCTTATGTCCATTCGACCTTCTGTCCCATTCGACCTTTTGTCCATTCGACCTTTTGTCCATTCGACCTTTTGTCCTTCGACCTTATGTCTTTCGACCTTTTGTCATAGATTCTGCAGGTGATACGGGAACCCTATTTGTATGATGGTGCAAACATTATCACGCATCGGTAGATAATGACAAAATCTTGCATCATAATCTGGCAGAAATATTATAGTTTTATTATTTTACGAGACATATACAAGAAATTCAAAATTTTGAATAGCGCTCACGACAGTATGGTGAGCCTCCGAATGCCTATTTTTGTTGCAGAAAATTGAAGTAACACAATTGGGGTTACTCCGGTGGTACATTTGTTCATTTCTATACCAGAACATTACAGTTACGATAAATAATAACAATTGAGCCGTCAAAAGCCTACATTTATTGTGATAATCTGAGAGTAGTTCAATATGGATTGCTCCAGTGGCCACTCTGGTGACCACGTGGGACCAATATGACTATTCATTTGGGGCCCCTATAACCATAGCTGGCCCCAAAGGCATTCAGCATGGCCATAGTGAGGGTGACGGGCTCGATTTACGGTTGGCCTAGGAATTTTTCGTAAGGGAAATTACTCTTACTCCCATGCGCATATAGTATCTTTGTGCCTGCCACACGATATACATATGTAAACTAATGATTGGCAGAGAAAACTTTCAGTATATACTAGTAGAAGTGCACATAAAACACTTATGCTGAGAAGCAGGATTTTTTCCAGTAGGGAAGTTACGCCAAGAAGAAGAAGAAGAAGAAGAAGATGACTATCAATCTCTTTGTGTATCACAAGAACAACAGATATGAAAATCCACGAAGGTTGTACCATGTGGCGCCGGGTTTTGGAGCGAAAACTATACACAGTTCATTGTCGTTACCCAATTGACCACCTTCCGGAGTCCCTGTAACCCGTTCCGCATTGACCAGACCTGCCCAGAACCCTTCAAAAATGGTCTTAAACAATATGTGTATCATTTCAGTGAAGCGTGCAGAGAAGTAATGCAATAGAATGCATAAAGGGAATACATTAGTGGATTTTCAAGCACATAGCAATGATGAAAACTAATATTTCGGATGTTCCGGATTTCCGGAACCGGTTCTCAATAATTAGTCAATATTAATGTCTATAATCAAAGTCCACGTGAATACCTTTCCAACGACCTTTGGACGGTCCTGATTACTTGTTTGGTTGCAAAGTTATAGCTTGCCAAAGTTAGGGTCTCAAAAGCGGCATTTTTCAGTTGAAGCAGGTTCCCAGTGGCCACAGTGGCCGAATCCGGATTTCTCCGGTGGTTTTAAAAACTAGACTTGTGCCCCTTTCATTTGAGCCAAAGAGATCCAAAATCGGTCAAGCCACTGATTTTTGCGAGCTGTCCAAAGTTTGGGGTCAAAAATGACCCCAGGGTCTTATTTGTAACTTTTTTTATGGGAGCGCTCCTAGGGGTTACCCAATGTTTTTGATTTTTGGGAAAGGTTTATTTCCGCGAAAAAATAATTGTCAGAAAATTTCAGATCGCTAGGATTCGTTAAACAAAAGCTACAGATAATTGAAATTTGAAAAAGGTCAAAAAAGACCCCAAGACCTTACTAAGGTTAAGGAACTCCTTAGAAAGTTTCTGGAGGAATTCCTGGAATAATTCCTGAAGGAGTTCCTGGAGTAATTTTGGGAGGAATTTTTGGCGTAATTCCTTGAGATTTTTGGGGGATTTCTGAGGAAATCCCTGCAGAAATTCTCGAACGAATCCCAAGAGTAATCATGGGAGTATTTTCATGAGAAATTACTATAGGTTTCCTGAAAGATCATAGAGGTATACATAAAAAATCTGGAGGAATTCTTGAAAAAAAATGCTGAAAAATCCCTGGAGGAGTTCCTGGAAGAATTCGTCGACGACTTCCTGAAGAGTTCCTGGAGGATTTTCTGAAGTAATTTCTGTTGGAACTCCATAAAAAATTTCTTCCCGAATTTCTGGAGGAATTTCTGTAGAAATGTCTGAAGGTAATCTCGGATGAATCTCTGTAGTAATTGTTGGAAGAATTTCTAGACGATTTCCTGCGGGTTTCTGGAGAAATTCTCTGAGAAATTCCTGGAGAAACTCTTGGAGGAATTCCTGGAGGAATGCTTGAAGAATTTCTTGGCAGAAGTCTATGAGGAATTACTGAATTACCTAAAGCGTTGCTTGAGAAATTCTTGGCAGAATTTTTAGAGTAATATTCGAAAAAAATCTTGTGAAGTCAGTCGGTTAAACAAAATCCTTGCGAAATCTAAGTATTTCCGAGTGAATGAACTTCGTTTGCCAAATGGCGATCTGACTTCCTCTGATGAGGAAGCTCTGGAATGCTTATTCAGCACACACTTCCCTGGATGTGTGAATATTTTATCTTCGGATAAACCTGATGTCTATTCTTGTAGTTACGATTCCCTGGCTTCGGCTCGGAGTATTGTAACTATAGAGTCGATTGAGTGGGCACTTAATAGTTTTCCTCCTTTCAAATCTCCTGGGGCAGTTGGGATTTATCCTATTTTGCTTCAGAAGGGATTTGATCATTTCAAAAATGTTTTGAAAAAAATACTTGTTTGCAGTTTTGCTACAGGGTATATTCCCAAATCCTGGCGAGATGTTACTGTGAAGTTTATTCCGAAAGTGGGTCGTGCGTCGTATGAAGAAGCAAAGAGTTTCAGACCTATCAGTTTGACCTCTTTTCTTCTGACATGCTTAGAACGCATTGTGGATCATCACATCCGTGATGTTCATCTGGCTAACGTGCCTCTTCATGTGAACCAACATGTCTACCAATATTTTACACAAGGTTGTTTACGATATCGAGAAAGCATTCACTCAAAATCAATCCTTCTTGGGTGTTTTCTTAGATATCGAGGGTGCCTTTGACAATGTGCCTTTCGATGCCATATTGGAAGCCGCACGGAGTCATGGTATATCTCCATTAATTGCAATTGGATTCATCAAATGCTCAAAAATCGATACCTCTTCTCGACATTGCGTCTAGCAGGGATAAGGAAGATGAGTGTTTGTGGATGCCCCCAAAGGGGAGTCTTGTCAACGCTTTTGTGGAATCTCGTAGCAGATACGCTATTGAGGCAACTCAATAATAGCGGTTTTCCTACTAATGGTTTTGCCGACGACTACCTAGCATTGTTAGTTGGTATGTGTATCCCCACCCTTTTCGACCTGACGTGCTTGGCTCGAAATGCGCAAATGCTGTTCATCCATTTCATTTATTTAGTTTAACAGTAACATTGTGTCAACAATTTGCGCATGAATACCTATAGCCACAACTGCTAAGTCATGGTGGATATTCAGTATGACTATGCTGAGGGTGACGGGTTCGATTCCCGGTCAGACCAAGAACTTTTTGTAAATGAAATTTCCTTGATTTCCTTGGGCATAGAGTATCTTCGTGCCTGCCACACGATATACAATGTAAAATTGTCTTGGGCAGAGGAAGCTCTCAGTTAATAACTATGGAAGTGCTCATAGAACACAAGCTGAGAAGTAAGCTCTGTCTCAGTGCTGTTAACGACCGCTACGAAGAAGAATACTGGATTGGTAGCTGCAGGGCACGCCTAACGTTTGCCAGATCATGCTCCCAGCTATCGTACTCTCTGGGTTCCACGCCTTCTTGTACCATTCTTGTACCATTGTTTTCTTACACTATATGTATAAGCAAGATTGTTGTCCGGCATTCTCGTAACATGCCCTACCCACCAAATCTGCCCAGCTTCAACCACCATGGATATGTTGGGTTCACCGTAGAGTGCTTCGAGCTCATGGTTAACCCGTTGTAGCCACACACCGTTGATCGTCCTTAGCACGCGTCGCTCGAAAACGCTGAGTACTTGCATGTCCTCGTCGAGCATAGTCCAGGTCTCGTGGCCGTAGAGAACCACCGGTCTTATCAGCGTTCTGTACATGGTACAGTTGGTGTGGATAACTGTCACTGAAGGTGTTTATTAAGAACCATTCGTAAGCTACATACATAATCCATTGAAGAGTCAAAAACATTAAAAAAGATGTTGAAGTTAATCCAGTAAAGTTACCATGATCAGTCCGCCCCATTCTCCATTTCTTCGTTACTTTAGGATTAATTAAACATTCCGGTCACAAGTAATTGTTTCCCTCATTCAACATCAGATGCAGTCTGCAGCTCATTTTGTGCAAGAATCTGCACTTGAATGTCTTCGTCGTGCTTCGTTCACAGCTTATTTGAAATAGTTTTTACATTTCAAGCCCTAGCAGCCTGTAATTACTTGCTCTGTTTTTTGTTGCTAGTTACGTACGCTGCCCTTCCCTTAATTTGCATACTGCAAAACAAGGCAAGCTCTTGGATAATCAATTTACCATGCGAAGCTACAACTTTCAAATTACGTCTCTGAGAGGGAAAAAAATCTTCTACAATGTTTAAATGTCCACTTCTTCCAATCAGTTCATGAGGGGACCCATATAATTAAGCCGATGCACGTGTGTGCTGCAACGAATTTGAAATGACTTGTGTGCATGAACTGTAAAACTCCGATTGATTCCTTCCATATGCGATTGAGAGATAAGAATTCTTAATCGTCCTTCAATTCCTACATCATGTGCACAGACATACTCCAACCGGTCGGGATTTGTCCGCCCGAGCAGCATAGCAATTCATTCCGAGATATTTTCCAGTCATTATCCTTCCTCGCCACGAACTTATCACCAGCGAGTCCTTGTTTCTCTTGCTAGAGCAGAGCATAAAAAAAAACTTCAGCACATAGCACCCCGATAAGTACAGCAGATTCCGTACCTCGAGTAACACGCCTCCTTGAGGAGGGGTCTCAAGGAGGACTCGCGAGGAGAACGCGACTCTTAGGAAAAATAGCTCCGAGTGTGTAAAAAATTCATACCCTTATCTTAATTTCCCAACAATTTATCTTTATTAAAAGCAATTCTGAACGCTTCATAAAGTATACGCGGACCTGCTGCTGTGCTGCAGTAGTGGGCTCAAGAAACAGGAGCGGCGAGTACAAGTGTGGGAGGGAGATATACGGGCATGGTCGTAGGCGAAGAAAGCGAGCGAGTGAGCCCGGCATTCCGACCGCCGACGGTATCGAAGACAATCTCTGGTGGCGAAAAGTTGTTGCGATTGTTATGAATTTACTTCAGTTACACCAACAAATGTCCTTCATGGCAAAGCTAATGTTGTTCAAATATATACACCCAATTTTTTTTCACGGGTGTGCTTTGCGTTCAGAAATTCCGCCGCAGGTAATTTCTTCAGGACTTTCTTTTGTAGGATTTCTTCAGAACTTTTAACAAGACATACCGGCTTGGTGGTCTAGTGACTACCGCTTCTGATTCGTATGCAGAAGGTCTTGGGTTCAATCCCTGGCCCGTCCCTTTACTCCTACTTTATATCTTTCTGTATACTTTCTCATCCTCTCTACATATAAAACTCATGTATATTCACATGTTCATAGCCATCGCTAGAACAGAAATGGGTTGAAAAAGCCGTTTCCCTGCTTTCCAAACATTCAAAGTACTAAGTAAACTGTGCCGCACATCAATTCAGAATAAAAAAAAACACCTTACTCATGGCATCCACGCACCAATGTGTGAACCCTTTGAAACCATATCGCACCAACACTCCGACATCCGCATCAATTTATGCAGACGCATAGGTATATGCAGTCTGATGTGGATACAAACGATTCACTTCCTTCTTCTTCCCCACGTTGACCTGCACCCTGATGTGGCAGGTGCCATTGTTGCCTAAAATTAGAAGGTAATCAACACTTACAGATTGAAGATGCATGCTTAGTTCCCGGCAGATATCCCATTGGTTCCTTGTGCGAGTGTAGTTGGTCTGGCAATACTGGAGTAGCATCCACGGGTGGTCAAACAAGCTAAAGCTCATTCCTACAGAACTTTCAACAAGAAATATTAAAAAAAAAACCGAATTAATCCACCGATGGTGAACAGTACCCTTCTTACACTTCTAATAAATATAAGCAACAAATGTATGCCGACTCATTGAAACTCATAGTTATTATTTAAGAAAATAGTAGTTTTCATGAATTTGTAGCAATTGCATTTTCATGTATAGCTTACTTGAGAAACCAAATATGATCATAAAAAATCGGTTGACAGACGGCTGAGAAATTTATTATGATACATTTCATCAAAAATCTCTCAAAAGTCTAAATTTTATTATTCCTTAGAACTCCTGGAAAGATATCTCGGACACAAATTGTCCAAACGGCATGAAATTTAATAGCATACTACTAGGATGCTGTAGCTTTCATTTGGTGCTGAGAGAACTCAAATCAATTGACACACGGCTGATTCGTTTATTATGAAGCATTTTGTCAAAAACCTCTCAAAAAGTTAAGTTGTGTTACTCCAAAGTACTCCTCGAAAGATATCTCGGTTACAAAATGTCCAATCGGAATGAAAATCAAAAGTGTTTGTCTAGGATTCAGTAGCTTTCGTTTGGGGCCTTAAGAACCCAAATCGGTTGAAGGACGGCTGAGAAATTTATGGTTTATTAAAATTTACACTTTGCCAAAAAGCTCTAAAATAATTAAATTGTACTATTCCCTAGCACTCTTTGAAAGATATCTCGGTAACCGAACGTCCAATCAAAATAAAATTCAATAGCGTTCTACTAGGATGTTGTAGCTTTCATTTCGTGCTAAGAAAACTCAAATCGATCAACAGACGGCTGAGAACCGTGAGCGACATTTTTTGTAACATACACACACACACACACACACACACACACACACACACACACACACACACACACACACACACACACACACACACACACACACACACACACACACACACACACACACACACACACACACACACACACACACACACACACACACACACAGGAGGTGGGAGCTAGGGGCTTGTTCCCTAGCGCCAATGAAAAACCACCAGTTGGCACTTTCTCTGCCCCCTACACCCTCTAGGAGGTGAAAAAGTGACCGAGCGCCTAACTCCATAGGTGGCTCAAAAGAAGGCGTGCCGCTGAGCACATTAGGACCGATACCAGTTAGGTCCTAATTACGGTATACTGGCTGCAAAGACTAGGATTTCCCAAGGATTTAATCAACACGACGCTATGGAGCTGGTTTGCGTATTATTCCACTTCCTTACTAAGAATGGGTGACACCGTTCTGAAACGGCATTTGGGCTAATGGTACGTTTGCCCCCGTCCCGTTAAAACCGTGGCAGGCCTCCTAGTACGTTCAAAACTCGCCACCTTAGCTGGTGGAAAGTAGGCTCAGTTGAAGATTCCTGACTAGCGTCGATCGGCTCTGATCACGGTACCCCATGAAGGACCGTGACAACCTTATCATGGCCTCCCTGTTACATAGACAACCATGAGATCAATAGACGACTACTTACGACGAGTGGATATAGCGGCTCGGAGGGGGGACCCGAAAAGCATGGATAAAGATAACGACAACAACAACATCAACGGCAAAGGTGCGGAGAATCCGTTCGCAAGAAGCGGTCTGGCGAGGTCGCCGACAGAACAGAACCAGCAGATGCAACAACAGCAGCTGGAGCAACAGGAGCGGGAACAAGAGCTGCACGAGCAGCAGAAGCGAGTGCAGGAGCTGTGTGACCAACAGCAGCGCGAACAAGAACAGAACGAGAAGCAGCAGCAACGGCAGCTGCGAAGCGCATGGAATGTGCTTCCAAAACAATCAAAGGTGGAAGCTGCGAAAACTGTAGCGGACGAACTCCGTGAGTTCGTTGACAAAAGGCACAACGTGCACAAGGATATCAAGGACCTCGTTGCAAGGATCCAAGGTAGCCTTGGGTCAGCCATCAAAGACTGGAGAAGGCTGATGCAGAGAGCGGAAGCTGCTGAAACCGAGCTGGCGGCGACTAAGAACGCCCTGGCAGCAGCGGTACTACAACAGGCGAAAACCGGAACAGCCCCCGGTAGAGGTACCAAGACGAAAGGAAAGCCATTGGGGATGGATAGCACACCAGCATTCACCCCAAAGAGAACCAGATCATCACCTGGAGATGAAAGGCTCGCAGCACCCAAAAAACAAAAGAATGCGGATGCAAAACCGACGAACGAAGTGATTAGCGGCGGAAAGGGTGATTCCCCCTGGCGCGAGGTCCGGAACAGGAAGGACAGAAACAAAAAGGATAGCGCTAAAACGCAAAAACCTATCAGGAGGAGGAAGAAAGGTGAAGCGGTCATCGTAAAAACCAGCGAAGACACGTACGCCGACGTCTTGCGGGCCATGAGAACGGTTCCGCAACTCAAGGAGTTTGGTGATGACGTCCAGAAGATCAGACGAACCCAGGCAGGAGACATGATCTTCGAGTTGAAAAGAGACTCGAAAAACAGAAGCTCAGCGTACAGAGAGAGTAATGGGCGAAAAGGTGCACGTGAAAGCCATGTGTCCCGAAGCGACGCTCCAATGCAAGGATTTGGACGAGATCACCACCGAGGAGGAAGTGAGGCTCGCCATGAGGGATCAATGTAACTTGGAAGGCGTGGAAATGACGGTACGCTTGAGAAGAGGACCGTTTGGAACGCAGGCAGCGTCGATAAAGCTTCCAGTAGACGCAGCCAACAAAGCGATGTCAATCGGCAAAATCAAAGTCGGTTGTTCAGTTTGCCCACTGAGGTTCTCCCAGCGACCGGAAGGGTGCTACAGGTGTCTGGAATACGGCCACCTGGCGCGGAACTGCAAAGGAATCGACAGGAGTAAGCTGTGCAGGTGGTGCGGTCAGGAAGGTCACAAGGCGCAAGACTGCAACAACGAGCAAAGATGCCTGTTTTGTGTCGACAAAAGTCGCAACAGACACGCGACGGGAGGCCCTAGATGTCCGGCCTTTAAGCAGGCGAGAGGTACTAAACCGCAGTGGAGGTAACTCAACTAAACCTCAACCATTGCGACACACCACAACAGTTGCTGTGGCAATCCGTATCGGAGTCGAAGTGCGATGTGGCTATCCTTTCTGAGCCGTATCGTATACCAGCTGGAGACGGTAACTGGATCGCAGATACGGCGAAGACAGCTGCTATATGGACGATGGGGAAGTATCCCATCCAGGAAGTAGTGTACCAGGCAAACGAAGGCTTCGTGATCGCCAAAATTAACGGAGTTTTTGTTTGTAGCTGCTACGCACCTCCTCGGTGGACTACAGAACGGTTCAACCAGATGCTAGACGAGATAACCGACAAGCTAGCCGACCGGAGACCGGTCGTAATCGCCGGTGACTTTAATGCCTGGGCGATTGAGTGGGGCAGCCGCTTCACCAACCCAAGAGGGCGTGTTCTGCTAGAAGCGCTAGCAAAGCTCGACGTGGACTTGGCCAACGTAGGAAGCACCAGCACCTACCGAAGGGATGGACGAGAATCAATAATCGACATCACCTTCTGTAGTCCCGTGCTGGCGCGAAACATGAACTGGAGAGTTTGCGACGGATACACTCACAGCGACCACCAGGAGGTCCGGTATAGTATTGGATCACGGCCAGGGAGTACACTAACTGGCAGTCAACCTCGCGATCGAATGTGGAAGACGAAGCAGTTCAACAGGGAGCTGTTCGTCGAAGCTCTCAGAAGAGAAGATCCGGGGTCGAATCTAAGGCCGGAGGAGCTAACGGCAGCGCTGGTGCGTGCGTGCGACACAACCATGCCTAGAAAGTTCGAGCCGAACCATAGACGTCGTCCGGCATACTGGTGGAATGAAGCGCTTCGGGACCTCCGGAAAGCCTGCCTCAAAGCCAGGAGACGAATGCAAAGAGCTAGAACCGACGGTGAGAGAGAAGAACGTAGAGTAGTGCTGCGAGCCGCAAAAGCTGCTCTGAAGGAGGAGATCAAGCGGAGCAAGAAAACAAGCTTTAAGGAGTTGTGCCGGGATGCTGATGCAAACCCATGGGGAGATGCATACAGAGTGGCGATGGCCAAAATCAGAGGCCCAGCGGTACCCGCTGAGACATGCCCAGAGAAGCTGCAAGTTATCGTCGAAGGGTTGTTCCCTCAACACGAGCCTACGATATGGTCACCGACTCCATACGGCCATACAGGCGAGGAGAGAGTGAGTATCACCAACGACGAGCTGATAGCAGCGGCCAAGAAAATGAAAGCGAAGAAAGCGCCCGGCCCGGATGGTATCCCCAACATAGCGTTGAAAACAGCTGTCGAGGCCAACCCAGATATGTTCCGGACATCTCTGCAGATCTGCCTAGATGAGGGTTGTTTCCCGTCTCAGTGGAAAAGGCAAAAACTGGTACTGCTACCGAAACCAGGCAAGCCCCCCGGTGAACCAGGTTCATTCCGGCCGATATGCTTGCTGGATACGCTCGGCAAGCTGCTAGAAAGAGTCATCCTCAATAGGCTGACAACTTTCACGGAAGGAGAGCATGGTCTGTCGGGGATGCAATTCGGATTCCGAAGAGGGAAGTCAACGATAGATGCTATCCAGGCGGTTGTTGCTACAGCCGACAAAGCAAGGACGAAAAAACGACGGGGTAACCGCTTCTGTGCCGTCGTCACGATCGATGTGAAGAATGCATTTAACAGCGCAAGCTGGGAAGCCATCGCTACAGCGCTGCACGAGATGAAGGTTCCGGACTACCTCTGCAGGATTCTCAGTAGCTACTTCGAAAACCGGACTCTGTGCTACCATACTAGTGCAGGGCAAAAGAACGTCACGATAAGTGCAGGCGTCCCACAGGGGTCTATCCTAGGTCCGACGTTGTGGAACACAATGTACAACGGGGTGCTGACACTGCAGCTACCGACAGGCGTCAAAATCGTCGGATTCGCGGACGATATCACGTTGGTGGTAGTTGGCGAGTCCCTAGAAGCAGTGGAGATACTTGCTACGGAGGCGGTAGATGCTGTTGAGAACTGGATGCAGAGGAAGAAACTATCCATAGCTCACCAGAAAACGGAGCTGGTGCTGATCAGCAACTGCAAGGTGGTGCAAAAGGCTGCAATCATAGTCGGGGAACATGCCATAGACTCCAAGCGGGAATTGAAGCATCTCGGCGTTATGATCGACGACCGGTTAAATTTCAATAGCCACGTCGATTATGCCTGCGGAAAAGCAGCAAAGGCGATCACAGCATTGTCGAGGATCATGCCGAACAACTCGGCAATCAGCAGTAGCAAGAGGCGGCTACTAGCTAGCGTGTCCACATCGATCCTAAGGTACGCTGGTCCGGCTTGGGCGACCGCAACAAAAACTAGGAGGAATCGCGTTCAGCTCTGCAGCACGCACAGACTGATGGCCATGAGAGTGGCAAGCGCCTATCGCACGATATCATCGGATGCGGTGTGCGTGATCGCCGGAATGGTCCCTATCGTCTTCGTTCTGGAAGAGGACAAAGAGTGCTACGAGGCCAGGGGCGCTAAAGGAGCTCGGAAGGCAGCGCGAGTCGTCACGATGGCGAAGTGGCAACACGAGTGGAATACCACAGCGAAGGGAAGGTGGACCCACCGGCTTATTCCAAATCTGACGAAATGGGTGAACAGAGCTCACGGAGAAGTCAATTTCCATTTGACGCAGTTCTTGTCAGGTCATGGCTGCTTTAAGAAATACCTGCATCGGTTCGGACACGCAGGGTCGCCGTTCTGCCCCGAGTGCGGAGATGTAGAGGAATCACCGGAACACGTCCTTTTCGAGTGTCCCCGCTTTGCTGTGGAGCGCAGTGAGATGGCAGCAGTCTGCGGTGCTGGTCTAAGTGCCGACAACATCGTGGCCAGAATGTGCCACGACGAAGCCTGTTGGAACGCGGTGAACTCCGCGGTAACGAAGATGATGTCATTTCTCCAGCGGAAGTGGCGAGAGCTGCAAATGAACGATAGAAGAAACAATCCGGGGTAAGCGTAGTAGTTCCGTCCGCGTGTGGTAGATCCGCCGTCTGGGACTACCGGTGTCGTGAGCAATTAAGGTGTGGAGCTTACTGGCTCTCGGTCGGTATTCGGGAGAACTTCCTACGTCGGGGAACTCTCTGTCGGAGTAGGATAGATCCACTGCCGGGGAGTATCCGAGTAGTGCGCGTGAAGTCATTGTGCTCAATGGCACACGGGCGGTAACGGGAGAACATCTTTCGCCGGGGACTTCTCTGTCGGAGCAATACAGATCCACCGCCGGGGACTGTCAGAGTAGAGCGATCGGGAAGAAGCACCGGAGCATGGTCGTCAGGGCGCCTGTGAACCGGAAGCCGTCTCCAACCGGAATCGCAGGACCGACCTTGGCATCTGCCCGGGAAGTCGGTAGCGGGAGAAGTTTCAGTGTCGGGAAACTCTTCGTCGGGTAGGGTATATCCACCGTCGGGGACTATCCGAGTCGTGCGCGGAAACCTCGAGTGCTGATTGGCACTCGGGCGGCACCGGGAGGGCAACGTTCTCGGAGCAAATTAGTAGGAGCCGATGAACTCAGCATGGCTTTAGAATAACAAATTTGATGAAAGTGGTACTAACAAAGAGTTCACCGCTCAATGGCGGCACATTAAGCAAACAACAAGCTAATAGGAGCCGAAAGGCTAAGAACGATTAGAATAACAAATTTGAAAAATAGCATGTATGTCGCTTAGTGGCGATACTGGAATATTAACAGCATACTAACGAAGCGGTGCGCATAGCATGAAGAAGACTAGAATAACAAATTGGTGATGGTGCACAAGGCACATAACGCCTCCCCTCCGAAGAAATACTGCATGGTGGTACCGGAGGGGAATTTAAGGTGGAGGTGAACTAGGAGAGTGTTTTTAGTGGGTAGGCGCACATTCGAATCCCACACAGCGTCTTTAGAAGATTTTTGGACTCCTAGAATAAAAAAAAAAACACACACACACACACACACACACACACACACACACACACACACACACACACGAGGATGCAGTTCGGGTTCCGAAGAAGAAGGTGTACAGTTGACGCTATCCGGCTAGTTGTTCAAGCAGCCGATGCTGCCATGAAGCAAAAGAGAAGAGGAAATCGCTATTGTGCGGTCGTCACTCTAGACGTGAAAAATGCATTCAACAGCGCTAGTTGGGAAGCAATAGCTAGATCCCTACACCGGATGAGGGTTCCCGAGTATCTCTGCAGAATACTGAGGAGCTACTTTCAGAACCGGACGTTGGTCTACGAAACGCGTGAGGGACAGAAGAGTGTAGGCATAACAGCGGGTGTTCCTCAAGGCTCTATCCTGGGCCCGATGCTGTGGAACGCGATGTACGACGAATTGCTGCAGTTAAGCTTACCAAGAGGAGTGCAGATTGTTGGGTTCGCGGATGACGTCGTGCTCATAGTAATCGGTGAGTCGCTGAACGAAGTGGAAGTACGGGCCTCGGCGGCGATAGAAATGGTCGAAAACTGGATGTGCGAGAGAAAGCTGGCATTAGCTCACCACAAAACTGAAGTGCTGATGATCAGCAACCGAAAGGCGGTACAGCATGTTAAAGTTTCAGTCGGAGAACTCACCATCGACTCGAGACGAGAAGTGGAGCATCTTGGGGTGTTGATCGACGACCGGCTAAACTTCAACAGTCATGTCGACTACGCCTGCGAGAAAGCGGCCAAAGCAATCGCAGCGTTGACCAGGATCATGTCAAACAGATCGGCAGTCAGTAGCGGTACGAGGAGACTCCTTGCCAGCGTGTCGACGTCGGTACTTCGGTACGGCGCTCCTGTCTGGGCAGCTGGACAGCTATCGAAGAGGAACTTGGCGCGGCTGAATAGCACATACAGGCTGATGGCTATGAGAGTAGCCAGTGCATACCGAACCATATCCACGGAAGCGGTCTGCATTATAGTGGGAATGATCCCCATAAAAATCGTACTGGAAGAAGACTGCGAGTTTTACAATCGCCGAGGAACGACAGGATCCCGCAAGAATGCGAGAGCTGACTCGATGAGAAAGTGGCAGCTGGACTGGGATAGCGCCGCAAACGGAAGATGGACCCATCGGCTCATTCCAAACGTTTCGGTATGGGTGGACAGAAAACGCGGAGAAGTTAACTTCCATCTGACACAGTTCCTGTCAGGCCATGGTTGCTTTAGGAAGTATCTGCACCGATTCGGCCACGCAGAGTCCCCACTTTGCCCGGCCTGTCCGAACGAGGAGGAGACACCGGAGCACGTGGTATTCTACTGCCCACGGTTCATGGCGGAACGTAGCGAGATGCAAGCGAGCAGTGTTAGGACTCTGAACGCGAACAACATCATTACGGAGATGTGCCAGAACGAAGTTACGTGGAGCGCGGTGAATAGGTCAGTTGTGCAGATCGTGTCGTCGTTGCAGCGAAAATGGCGAGAGGATCAGAGGATGGCTGATCGCGAACGGAGTAGGCATGATCCATCGTCGGGGACATGACCGAGTAGTTCGTGGCGTAGTACCGGTTTTAAGTCGTCGGGGCGCTGGTGAACCGGAAGCCAACCACCAACCGGAATCGCCAGACCGACCTCGGCACTTCACTGGTCGGGATTTTCGGTGTCGGGAGAACTTCCACTGCCGGGGTTGTCTCCGTCGGAGTAGGCTAGGTCCACCGCCGGGGACTAGATCGAGTAGGTCCGCGTAAAAAGCACCGGAGCTTGGTCGTCGGGGCGCCTGTGAACCGGAAGCCGACCTCAACCGGAATCGCAGAACCGACCTCGGCACCTACCCGGGAAGTTCGGTTTCGGAAGATCTTCCACTGTCGGGGAACTCTTCGTCGGAGTAGGATAGATTCACCGCCGGGGACTATCCGAGTAGTACGCGAGAGTGCTAAAGGCTACATGGTCGCTTCCAGAAGACCTGTTTTATCAGCGGAGTAGAGAACTGCATGAGGAGTGTTAGTAACCGTAATCAATCGCTAAATGGCGAACAAATTAGTACTAACACATTACTAACTGGAGCTAAATGGCTCGGCATGTGGCATGGTAAATGTGGCTAACACAGTAGAAGGTCGCTAAATGGCGACTGTTTAATCAAAATAGAATAACAAATTACACGGGAGCCAAACGGCTCAGTACGAAGACTAGAATAACGAATTGGTGATGGTGCACAAGGCACATAACGCCTCCCCTCCGAAGAAATACTGCATGGTGGTACCGGAGGGGAATTTAAGGTGGAGGTGAACTAGGAGAGTGTTTTTAGTGGGTAGGCGCACATTCGAATCCCACACAGCGTCTTTAGAAGATTTTTGGACTCCTAGAATAAAAAAAAAAAAAAAAAAACACACACACACACACACACACACACACACACACACACACACACACACACACACACACACACACACACACACACACACACACACACACACATACAGACATTTGCTCAATTCGTCGAGCTGAGTTGATTGGTATATGTGACTCGGCCCTGCGCGCCTCGGATCGAAAGTCGGTTTTCCAAGCGGAATTTATACCCTTCTCATGGGTGTAAGAAGGGTAAAAAGGCTTTTCCTACATACATTCCGTGATATTTTTGCTACTGTTTATTAAGCTCAAATATTACAAAGAGATAGTAGCTTTTATGTATTTGATGCAATTGCATTTTCATGCAGAGCTCCTTGAGAAACCAAATTTGATCATAAAAAATCTGTTGACAAACGGCTGAGAAATGTATTATGATACATTTTATCAAAAATCTCCCAAAAGCGTAAATTTCATTACTCCTTAGTACTCGTGGAAAGATATCTCGGAAACAAAATGTCCAAACGGCATGAAATTTAATAGCATACTACTTGGATGCTGTAGCTTTCATTTGATGCTGAGAGAACTCAAATCGATTGACACACGGCTGATTCATTTATTATGAAGCATTTTGTCAAAGACCTCTTAAAAAGTTAAGTTGTATTACTCCAAAGTACTCCCCGAAAGATATCTCGGTTACAAAATGTCCAATCGGAATGAAATTCAAAAGCGTTCTTCTAGGGTGCAGTAGCTTTCGTTTCGGGCCTTAAGAACCCGAATCGGTTGATAGACGGCTGAGAAATTTATGGTGATACACTTTGTCAAAAATATCTTTTTTTTTTTTCCTTCTAAACCATAGGAGGATAAATCTGCTCATCAGACACCCTAACAGGAAGGTTAGGGTAGTGTGGGGTTAAGGCCGTCTTCTACAATGCCGGTAGAAGCCAGGACTACTCTCTCCTCGACCCACTAAAACACATTCCTATGGTCGCCAAACCCTACGTCTCTCCGGAACCACCAAGAAGGTATTGCTTCAGAGAGGGGCTAGTGCATATCGCACCCTCAAGGTTAGCTGCCGTAGCCTAGCAGCAACGAACATCGATGACTCGCTCTGGAGAGTCCATCACGATAGCATGCTGGAGCTTAGCCAGTTTCCCGAGTGGTCCTCGCCACTCCCTTTGTCCTCGGAAGGCGGGCAGGGTCAACCCCGCCCGCGCCCTACTGCTGAGCGGACATCAAGAACTGTGCCCACGTGCAACCCGATCTGACCTGCCCGTAAGGAAGGGTATCACTACCGTTCAGGCCCTATCAGATGCACCCGTAGGTTGCAGACAGCAGGGTCTCACCTACCCCGACCCTTGCCGGGGACCCCTTTCCAACCGCGGGATCAGATCCAACCCAGTAGACTGACGCCACGACAGCACCGCTACCGGGACTTCCTCTCCGCGGCCACTTAATCGCTGTAAGGGTCGATCTCGACCGCAGGGCACCGGTATGACCTACGAAGCCGACTTCGAACCCCTGGACAACCTCTTGTACTGCATCTGGACTAGCCATTCTCCGAGTCCACGCGCCACCTCCTCTGTAGCTCCCAGACGATATGGGTGATAGCCGTTGAAACGGCATTCCAGCTAATCTCATCCCTACACATTCTCTGGACCAAGTTGTCCGGAGTTGTGTCCTCCCCGCATGTGGCAAGCATGCGGTCACGCAGAAGCGAATTCCCCTCCTCTTAGGCTCGAGTGCTTTCTCGGCAGTTTTTGTAACCGACAAGATAGCGTCTACGGTGGACGTCCCCTTCCGGAAGCCATACTGGTTGCTCGAGAGACCATTTACGCCCTCAGTGAACTTCAACATTCTATTGAGGATGATCTTTACGAGCACCTTCCCCGCCGTGTCAATCAAGCATATTGGTCTATATGCCGACGGGTCTCCGGGTGGTTTCCCCGCCTTTGGCAATAGTACCAGGCTCTGCCTCTTCCAAGCTTCTGGGAAAACTCCCTCGTCCAGGCATTTCTGCATAGCAGACCTGAACATCTCGGGAGCTTCTGCAATAGCTACTTTTAAGGCCAGGTTCGGAACTCCGTCCGGACCTGGGGCCTTACCTATCCTAAGGGACTTAGCTATCCCCGCAAGTTCCACATCGGTGACCCTTTCCTCATCGCCAGCCCCAGTCCCCGGCTGTCCTACGAAAGGAGTCCAAGGACTAGGATCATGACGCGGAAAAAGTCCTCCAATGATCCCCTCCAACATCTCTGGAGATTGCTCTGTAGGAGCCATCACACCTCTCGTCTTGGCCATAACAATCCTGTAGGCATCACCCCACGGGTTCGTATTGGCACTCTGACAGAGACCCTCAAAGCAGGCCTTTTTGCTTGCTCCTATCTCGGTCTTGAGCGCGGCTTTTGCAGCGGCGAACACCACCCGCCGTTCGTTTCGCTCTTCCTCTGATCGTGCTCGCTGCATCCGCCGCCTAGCCCGTAGGCAGGCGCGGCGCAGGTCCGCAATCGCATCGGTCCACCAGTAAGCCGGTGGCCTCCCATTTCTAGGGTGGATTCGCCTAGGCATGGTCGCATCACACGCACGTGAGAGCACCGCTACCAGCTCGTCGCCGTCTAAACCGATTAAGTTTCGCTCACGGCGGATCGCTTCCCTAAATACCTCTTCGTCGAAGTATGATGTCTTCCACCTACGAGGGCTTGGCCTTGGCCTAGCCGCCTCTTCTTCTATCCGCTGTCTGCTGTTGTTGTAGTCGATACTGTAGCGAACCGCCAGGTGGTCGCTGTGAGTGTAGCCATCATCTACTCTCCAGTTCGAACTACTTGTTAGGCCAGGACTACAAAAGGTCACGTCAATAATTGACTCCGCACCGTTTCGACTATAGGTACTCTTGGTACCGACGTTAGCCAAATCGACATCTAAGATGGCCAGTGTTTCTAGCAGGATCTGACCCCGCTGGTTCGTGAACCGGCTTCCCCATTCCACGGCCCAGGCATTAAAGTCACCCGCTATTACCACCGGCCTTCGCCCTGTTAGCACGGTCGTTAAGCGGTCCAGCATTTGCGTGAACCGCTCGATCGGCCACCGCGGAGGCGCATAACAGCTACAGAAGAAGACCCCGTTTACTTTGGCGACCACGAAGCCCTCGTAGGTAGTAGACACCAACTCCTGCACGGGGTATTTACCCGTCGTCCATATCGCCGCCATTGTCCTGGTCCCATCCGAGGCCCAGTTGCCGTTGCCGGCGGGTACTCGGTATGGGTCCGAAATGATGGCGATATCCGTCTCCCACTCAGAAACCGCCTGACAAAGCAGTTGCTGAACCGCATCACAGTGGTTCAGGTTCAGCTGCGTTACCTGCACTGTGATTTGTTGTTCACTGCGGCTTTCTTAAAGGCCGGGCACCCTGGACCACCCATCGGATGTCTGTTTTTCGAGGTTTTCCCGGTACAGATCATGCAGATGGGCGGACTCGTGCAGCTTTGGGCCTTATGACCTTCAGCGCCGCATCGCCTACACAGTTTGCGCCTGTCGGGGCCTTTGCAGTCCCACGACTTGTGTCCTGGTTCCAGACACCTGAAGCAAACCTCAGGTGGCTCGTGGAATGTGGTGACATACACACCAGCCCACCTTAATACTCCCTACTTTAACGGACTTTTTAACATCCGCCACAGGTAGCTGAACCAAAGCTATCTGTGTCCCTGCTGGCCCTCTCCGTAGCTTAACGGCTGCGGCGGCCACCTGCACATCGCACTGTTGCCGCAGTGCCGTGACGAGCTCTTCCACTTCGGTGATCTCGTCAATGTCTTTGACCTTCAGAAACGCCTCATGTGTCAGAGCCCTCACCTGCACACCTTCACCAAGGACCTCTTCTGTCAGCCTTTTGTAGGCGGCGCCCTTGTGCTCCTTCTGGCGCTTCAGCTCCAGGATCATCTCGCCCGTACGAGTACGTCTAATACTGCGTACGTCGGCTCCAAGACCCTCAAGCTTGGCGTCGCTTCGCATCGTCTTCAAGACGTCCGAGTACTTGGACTGTTCCGTCTTGATGACGATAGCGTCGCCTTTCTCACGCCTGGCACCTGCCTTCCTACGCCTTGGTTTGGCGTCCTGCACTTCTACCTGCGGATTCGCCTTCTTCTTCTTCTTCCGCTCTACCTTTGTCCAAGGAGGGTCTTCTCCTTGGATCGCCCTGCTCTGTGGCTGCTGAGGGCCCACCATTGGTCGCAACCCCTTGTTCCCATCATTCCGGGACGGGTCAGCCTTTTCAGGCCCACCCTTCCCAGCTTTCCGGGAACCCTGGCTGGAGTCCGACTTTACGGCGTTACCACCGGCTTTCGGGGTTATTATACGCCTGGCCTTGCGGGCGCCGCCAGACAGCTCCTCACCTGACGGCTGCCTCGCCCGCTTCTGCGAATGCTTGTCACGTTTGTCACGAGCATTCGCTTCCACACTCCTCGGACTACCTGCGAAGGAGAAGGCCTCTGTTTGTGTAAACTTCGACACATTCTCCTTTGCGGGTTCCGCCGCTGCAGCAGCCAGCAACGCGACCGCGTGCTCCTGCTTGGCCTCATCGACAGACACTCTAAGTCTAAGCAAGGCCGTTTTCAGGTCCTTGCTTATATTCGACTTAGTTGTCGCAAAGTCGATGATTTTGCCAAGCTGGTGCTCAGCAACATCTAATGCGGGCCGTCCTTTTCCAACTTCTTGGCTGATGGCCCTCAGCAGCCACGCTCCGTCCATGACCTCCGCCGGCTGGCTTGCCGTGGAGTGGACAGGAGCTCCCACGCTTGAGCTACGTAAGCAGCTTCCAGCACCTGACTCCTCGCTTCTCCTTGTCGGAGACCTCATCAACCCACTTCTTGCGAAAAGGTTGATCGCACCACTACTTCCACCTAAGTTATTTGATTTTGAATTTTTGCTCATACTTATTCCCACGAGTTGCACGAGAAATAATGTCCACCACGCCAGAGCTCTGCATTAACGCGGTAAGGGACAGCATACTGTGGGGGGTGCCCAGGTACCCCACAGGCTCCGTTAAAGATCGAGCATCTTTTTCACCCCCTCGATCACTCATTCCTCGGCACGGGTCGCTTGACACCTTGAATTGGGGTTAGTAGTCCTATTCTTAGCCGGCAACTACGCGGCTTTTTCGCAAGCGGGGGGGGGTGCGTCAGGCCCCAGGACATCCGTCCCTGCTGCCCCATTGTCAAAAATATCTAAAATAATTAAGTTATACTACTCCCTAGCACTCTTTGAAAGATATCTCGGTAACCGAACGTCCAATCAAAAAAAAAATCAATAGCGTTCTACTAGGATGTAGTAGCTTTTGTTTGGGGCCTTAAGAACCCAAATCGGTTGATAGACGGCTGAGAAATTTATGGTGATACACTTTGTCAAAAACATCTAAAATAATTAAGTTGTACTACTCCCTAGCACTCTTTGAAAGATATCGCGGTAACCGAACGTCCAATCAAAAAAAAATTCAATAGCGTTCTACTAGGATGTAGTAGCTTTCGTTTGGGGCCTTAAGAACCCAAATCGGTTGATAGACGGCTGAGAAATTTACGGTGATACACTTTGTCAAAAATATCTAAAATAATTAAGTTGTACTACTCCCTAGCACTCTTTGAAAGATTTCTCGGTAACCGAACGTCCAATCAAAATAAAATTCAATAGCGTTCTACTATTATGTAGTAGCTTTCATTTGCTTCCAAGAGAACTCAAATCGGTCAACAGACGGCTGAGAACCGTGAGTGACATTTTTTTGTAGCATACACACACACACACACACACACACACACACACACACACACACACACACACACACACACACACACACACACACACACACACACACACACACACACACACACACACACACACACATACACACACACACGCACATACAGACATTTGCTCAATTCGTCGTGCTGAGTTGATTGGTATATGTGACTCGGCCCTGCGGGCCTCGGATCGAAAGTCGGTTTTCCAAGCGGTATTTATACCCTTCTTATGGGTGTAAGAAGAGTAAAAAACAGAAAATGGAAGAGCAACATTTGATATTACAGTCAGTCTAGCTAGGCTAAGAAAATCAACTGGGGATAGGCTAAGATATTTCAGCATGATTTAAAAAAACCCTTTATAGGTTACTATGTGTATCCTTCAGAAATATCTCCATGGACTTCAGAAATTCCTTCGAATTCGAATTTCTAAATTCAAAATTCCTTCCTTGGAATGGAAACCGCTCCATTGATTAATTTAAAAATGCGTCCAGAGATTCTTTTGGAAATTAATTCACGGTTTCTTTTAGAAGTTACTCCAAAAAATGTCTTCAAAAAATCTATCTATCTCACAACTCTTTTAGAAACTCCTCGGGGGATTTCTCCAGAAAATTGTCCAGAAATTTCCCCTGAATATGCATCGATAATCCCCTCAGAAGTTCTTCTGAGAATTTTTTCGAATTTATACTTTAGTTAACCTTTTATGTGATTCATAAAAACATCCAGATGCTCCAGTATATATTCCTTTTAATTTTTTAGGTATTTCTCTAAAGCGGCTTTCAGGAAGTTTTCCTGAGATACCTTCAGAAACTAGTCGAAGTGAATTGTCCATGTTTATTCCAGGGCTCCAATCAGATAATCTTCTACAAACACATTTAATGATCATTCCAAAAGCAATTTTTTTATTCTTTATGAATGTCTACCAGGTATTCTTACAGAAATTCTACTAGAGATTTCTCCAGTCTTTTACAGAAACTTCCTTAACCCTCTAATGAATACCTGGGATCCATTTGGACCCTAAATTGAATTCTCCATATCTTTTTATATTGTTGTTTTAGAATATTCATGTCTTCGTCAAATTTGTTCGAAAGTTCAAGCACCATCTGGCGGTGAATTGGTTAATTCGAAATTTCCCCACCAGATGGCGCTATTTGGAATTACCAATTTAGTAATATTTTGTCTTGAAACGAAATTATTGGAAGATCTAGAGCTTGTAGAAGCGTCACGTCTTCAGGAAAGTTGCTCAGTAAGTCGAGCGCTTACAGATAATGGATCGATTGATTTGAAATTCCGCCACTAGGTGGTGCTAGTGTGCATGTAAATTTTGTATGCCATAATATGTCATATATATCGCTGGATCCTTATCACTTAGAAAGATTACGTCTTCGAGAAAGTTGTTGTGTTCCAGATTATGGGCCGTTTGATTTAAAACTCCACACATAGGTGGCGCTAGTGAGCATTCTAAATGTATATCTCCTATATTTCAGGATCCTGATGCCATAAAAAGATGGTGTGTTCGGCAAAGTTGTTTCATAGGTCAAGAACTTACAGATGATGCAAAATTTGTTCGGAAATCCACACATAGGTGGCGCCACTGAGTATGCCAAATTTATACTTCAAATATTCCAGGATCCTAATAACTCTCTTATCGTCTCTACTATCTTTAGCAAAGATGTTTGGTAGGTCAAGAATTTACAGATAATGGATCGCTTGAATCGAACCTCTGTCACTAGATGACGCTAGTGAGTATACACATTTTGAATCATTTATACATCAGGATTCAGATTATCTAGAAAAAATTAAGATTTGGCAAATAAGTTGCAAGAACTTATAAATTATGAGTCGTTTTACTCTTAATTTTGCTCATAGGTAACGTCAGTGAGCAATCAATTTGTATATCCCATATAGCACAAGACTCTAAGAAAGAGAGGAAAACGCACAATCAAAAACATAAAATTGCTCTTATTCAGAGTTTGTGTACGGGTGACTATACTCTTACGTGAGAGCAGTGAGAGCCAGCAAGGTATAATCCCAGTGCACAATTTCTGCACGCACTCAAAAAAAGATAACACCACTCAGTGTACACGCAGAGTGTTCACAGGGGACTGTCCAAATATTTTGATGAACCAAACGTTTACCAGTGGATCCCAAAAAAAAGCTAAGGAACATCACATCTTAAAATATCAGAGACAAACAGACATAACACTGACACAATTTATCACCCATATATCTCAGGGTTTCGAATACTTAGAGTATTGGTGTGTTCAGCAAT
The DNA here is from genome assembly GCF_035046485.1 of Aedes albopictus. NCBI lineage: Eukaryota > Metazoa > Arthropoda > Insecta > Diptera > Culicidae > Aedes > Aedes albopictus. Next base: position 99,844,392 of record NC_085136.1, read on the forward strand.
ACTTTTACGCCGGTCAAGGACTAACAGTTAATGTGCCGTTTGATTCGAAATTCTACTAATAGGTGGCGTTAGCGAGCCTGTTCGTTTTAGTTTTTAAATATCTCAGGACGTGGGTTGCTTAGAAAGATAATTTCTTCGCTAAAACTGTTTGGTAAGTTAAGGGCTAATAGTTTTTTACCATTTAATGCAAAACTTTTACTCTAGGCGGCGCTAGTTACAAATTTGCAATAGGTTGCAAATGATTAAAATTTCTTAAAATGTATTCAACAAGCTGTAACTTTTTTCCCTTCAGACATATTTGAATCAAGTCTAACGATAATCAAAGATCAATGTATAAGTCATAAATTTACAAAATTTCATTAAATCTGGTTAACTTAACCGTAAGACCCCGTATAGTAGTTTAATGAACTGTAGTCAAATAAGGAGTATTTTTAGAGAAACACTTCAACTTCACATAGAGTTAATCAATCAAGCCAAAATTTGTACCAGTTATAGCTAACTAGTTGGTAAACTTGCAGTCAAAGTTTAATAACTTTTGGGGCACTTTGTAAGAAGGTACAGCTTGTTTAAAATTGTCTAGCTAATAATTAAAGTTTCTATGCTTTTGCAAATTCACTACTAGCGCCACCTAATGGTAGAAACTATAACCAAATAATAACACAGCGCAACATTTTTTTGTCTCAAGAGCAAACTTATGTGTCTCCGAAGGATTTTGGGCCGCTGAATCCGAATCCGGGCTCACATTTGCTCCAACACGTCACAATTTTGAGCTATACCTCAATTTATAGGGCAAAATATGCGATTTTGGGCTTTTTTGACTGCAAGCCATAAGGCATGGAAATATTTTTTTAAGCAATCAAAAGGTTAGTTGGTCACTTAACATCTAAATTAACGACTCATGTAAAATATTTCGTTTTACCTAATCAAATTTGATAGTTTTAAGCGATTTATGTTAGGTACGATATTTCCCATACAAGTCATCCTCCAAAAATTGCATGCCAGTTTCCATACTCACATAAAATGCTTTAATCTATAAAATTTGATTAGGTAAAATGAAATATTTTGCATGAGTCGTTAGTTTAGATGTTAATTGACCAATTAACCTTTTGATTGCTTAAAAAAAATATTTCCAAGCTTAATGGCTTGCAGTCAAAAAAGCACGAAATCGGATATTTTGCCCTATAAATTGAGGTATAGCTCAAAATTGTGACGTGTTAGGGCAAATCTGAGCCCGGATTGGGATTCAGCGGCCCAAAATCCTTCGGAGACACATAAGTTTGCTCTTGAGACAAAAAATGTTGCGCTGTGTAATTCAACTGAAAGTCCTTTTCTTCTGCACAACTTTGTCGAAGACACCATATTTATAAAACATCAAGATCCTGAGATATGTAAAATTTAAAATTTGCTTTCACTCTAGCGCCGCCTAGTGATGGAATTTCAAATCGTTATATAAGTCTGCTTGTGTTTGACATTACATAAATCACAGACAAACAGATGTAACTGTAACGAAATGTCAATCCCATATATTTCAGGACCCTAATTACATGGAGTTTTGGTGTCTTCGGCAAAGTTGTTTAGTTGTTAAAGGACTTACAGATGATGGTACGTATGATTCAAAATTCCACCGCTAGGTGGCGCTAGAGTGCAAACAAATTTCAAATTTTACAAATCTCTGGATCCTGATTCTTTGGAAATATGGCGTCTTCGGCAAAGTTGTGTGGTAGATCAAGGGCTTTGATTTGAATTATTGTTTTATTCGAGTTTCGGCCACTAGGTGGCGCTAGTTGCAAATTTGCATGCAAATTTTTATTATGTGCTAGAAAATTTTCAACAAGCTGTAACTTTTTATTGAATGCACTTAAAACTCTCAAACTCTGACTGCTGGTTTCCCAACCAGTAAGCAACCCGATCAGAATCCTGCGATATATGAGATATTTGAAATATGCGTGCTCAGTAACGCCACCTATACGTGGAGTTCCAAATCATACGGCACATCATCTGTAAGTCTTGACCTACCCAACAACTTTGCCGGAGAAATCATCTCTCTAGGTGCTCTCTAGGATCCAGAGATATGTACATGAAATATAAAATTTGAACGACTAGTTGCGCCATCTATGTGGAATTTTCAAACAAACGGTCCATCATTAGTAAACAATTGGCCCAATAAACAACTTTGCCAAAGACACCAAATTTCTATGTGATCAGAATATTGATATAAATGTGATCATATACTTAATACTTACATGCTCACTAGCGCCACCTATGTGTGAGTTCCGGATCAAACAGCCCAGCATATGGCAGTCCTTGAGCAACTCAACAACTTTGCCGAAGATACCATAATTCTAGGTGGTCAGGATCCTGAAATATATTATTATAAAACTTGCACGCTCTGTAGCGCCATCTATGTGTAAAATTTTCAACCATATGGTCCACTATTAGTTAACACTTCTCCTAATAAACAACATTGCTGAAGACACCAAATTTCTATCGCGTCAGGATCTTGATATATATGTTCCCAAATACTTAAAACTTACATACTCACTAGCGCCACCTATATATGAAATTCCAAATTAAACAGCCCTGCATCTGTAAGTCCTTGGTCAACCCGACAACTTTGCTGAAGACGCCGATCTTCTAATAAGTCAGGATCATAAGATACAGAAGATCAAATTTGGAGTCCAAATGGACCCCAGATTTCCGAAATGGACCATCATTTAAAGTTTCCTGTAGAGGGTTAAAAAAATGTCATGGATTTCTTTGGTTATTCTCCCATGGATTACTTTCGAAAATACGTCAGGCGATCTTTCTGAAATTTTGGATTCTAAGGATTTCCCAGAAATTTCCCCAACCATTACATTAGAAAATTTTCCATAGCTTCTTCAAGATGTTAATCTAAGAATTGCATTAGTTTTTCAGGCATTCATTTGAGAATTTTCTGCAGGAATACCATCTGAAACTGCTCCTATTTAGAAAATATTCCAAATGCTTCAGCAACCCTTCTATGAATTCATTATTTCAAAAAGTACTCCATGAGTATAATCTAAAACTTTTCTGGAGATTCTTCCAGAATCTTTTCATGGATTTAATTTGAAAACCTTTCGTCAAGCTCAGTCAAGATTCCTTCGGATATTCCATTAAGGATGCTTTAAAAAATCTTCTAGGAATGCCTTTAAAAATTTCTTCAGTTATAGCATTCCTGGAAAAACTGGCATGGAAAAACTTTCAAATTTCTCCGTTTGTGCTATTAAAAACACCACAGAGATTTCTTACAGGAAAAACTACACGGATTCCTTCACAAATATCTCAAAGGTTTTTGGTTTTGTTTCGAAAATACTCTTCGTGTTTCTTCAGAAATTCGTACATGATTACATTCAAAAATTTATCCATAGTTTCATTCAAAGATTTCTCCAGGAATTTATCTAGGGATTTCCCAAGAATGCTTCCTTGGATTTCGTCAGAAACTCTTCGGAAATTCCTGCAAAGATTCTTCTGGAAAATTTTCAACGGAATCTTACAAAAAAAAACTTAAATACGGAATTACTTCAGATTTTTTTTCCGAGGATTCCGTTAAGTAGTCATCCACAATTTCTCTCTGAAATACTTCCAGGTAATCATAAGAAAAATACTCCAGAGAATCCAGAATTCCTCTAGAGATTCGTTAAAAAAATACTCCAAATATTTCTTCTAGAAATCTTCTACAGATTCCTTCAAAAATTCTGCCATGATTCCTCCAAGGATTTCGTCAGTAAGTCTTCGATGATTTTCTCAGAAATTCATTCAAAGTTTTCTTCTGAAAATCTTCAAGGTTTTGCCTTTCTCGTACACCAAAGTGTACTGAAAGGCTATGTATTCACTCAAAATAAAACGAATTTTTGATAGAAGGCTCGGAGGGTCAAGTCACATATACCAATCAACTCAGTTCGTTGTGTATTAGGGTGCCAATGGAATGTATGGGAAAAATTTGACCATCGAATTTCAAAAACGGGTAGTGCTCAAAAGTTTCGTCTCCTCAAAAAAAGTCCCCATGCAAAATTTCAGCTCAATCGGACTTCGCTAAGGGGTGGCCCAAAGCGGTCAAAGTTTGGCTGTTTTGAAACACGAAAAATATCCCAAGGGATACATGAAAATTTCGAAATCGAAAATTTTTTTTTGATGCCAAATGCCTTAAAAGTGCATGAAACGTCGAGATCTGGTGTTATCTCAAAAATTTTTTTTTGGAAAAAAATTGACTTTTTGGACTTAGAAAATTTTTGAGTTGGGAGAGTGAAATGAATTTGAAATGGAGGATTTGAATTTAGTTGCTGAAATATTCATAGCAATAGTACTGGAACATATCTTATATCATCGTTGGCAACTGCTAGCATATTATATATCATATATCGTTAGGGTGGTTCACTTATTTTGCATTAGGGTGGTCCTTTTTGTAGAAAAATTTAAAAAATAAGATAATAGTATTAAAAAATCTCTTATATACCTGTAAGTCATTGAATATATATAATATTTCATTAGGGTGGCTCATTTATTTTTAATTAAGGTAGTTCTTTGAGATGGAAATTAAGAACAAAAAAATATTTCCAGAAAATTTACCTGTCATATTTTTGTATAATTTAAAACCATGATGCTTTATTGGCATGTTTCACTTTGTTGAGATATTCCTAGACCAACATGTGGAAAGGGCGTAACAACCATTGCGAATTTCTGCTTCTCCTGTCCCTTCCGGGCGTATCCTCAATTATTCATGAAATCTTTTATTTTCTTTTTTAAATTTTGATTTTTTTTGGGTGCTTCACTTATTTTGCATAAGGGTGGTTGTTTTTGTAGAAAAATAAATAATTAAAACGATAATAGTATTTGTATTTGTATTGTAATTTCCGTTAGGGTTGTTTTTTTTTTGGAAATAAAGATAAAAAAATACTTCCAGAAAATTCAACTAGCTTGATTTCCTGCAAATCTATCGGTGACTTATCTATAATGGGATATTCTCTAATTATTATCTTTCCTTTCGTTCTATTTCATTAATCACGGCATCAGTATAGTGATTAAAACCGATTTATATCTACAGAATTAAATATTGTGGTACGGACTACCAAAGAGATTTATTTACTAGATAGGTTCATCTCAATGTAAGATTTTGAAAAGTTTTGTGAGAATAAATTCGAAAATTCGAGTAAACATTTATTCTGCTGTTTCTATGAGGAAGAAGATTTAGTTTGAATAGTAAAACTGATTGTTGAACCCCTAAGATGGGGAAGTTTTTCATTATACGGTATTTGCAGATATAATTTACTTTTGCAATGGTCATGGCCAAGCATGCCCGTACTGAGTGGATGAAATTTATGCTCTCTTGATTTACAACACCAAAATTATCGTATTCATGCAATCTTCCTATCTTAACTGATAGAAGGATGTTGAAATAATTTAAATGTCTTTTCGAACTGTCAAAAAACCCCAACGCAGTTCCGCACGGAGCGTTAAAATTCACCCGAGTAAAATTCTCTCCGTGTGCTCAGTGTGGTACTGCGGTGCGGTTTTTTGACAGTTCAAAAAGACATTTAAATTATTTCAATATCCTTCTATCAGTTAAGATAGGAAGATTTTTTTAAATACGATGATTTCGGTGGTGTAAATCAATAGAGCATAATTTTCATACGTTCAGTGCGAACAAGCCTGGTCGTAGTAAAAGGGACGTAACGAAAGAGTGGGAACGATTTTGTGATATTTACTAAAATTATGCTGATAGGTTTTGGGTACATAACATCGAATATATGTCCTAAAATACATCTGATTTTTTTTTTGAACTTTTATTTTCATTTTCTTTTTTGTTATTCCTCTGTGTAATATCAGTTTCCAACAAGGATTCCGGAAGAGAGAGAGCACATAACACAGCGAAACAAAAATTAAATTTTGGTCTGTCTCAAAAGCAATCTTATGTGTCGCTGACAGTTTTTGGGTCGCTGAATCCGAATCAGGGCTCAGATTTGCTCCAGCACGTCAGGATTTTGAGCTATACCTCAATTTATAGGGCAGAATATGCGATTTTGGACTTTTTTGACTGCAAGCCATTAAGCATGGAAACATTTTTTTTTAAGCAATCAAAAGGTTAATTGGTCAATTAACATCTAAATTAACGATTTATGCAAAATATTTCGTTTTACCTAATCAAATTTGATAGATTTAAGCATTTTATGTTAGTATGAAAACTAGCATGCAATTTTTGGAGGGTGACTCATGGGGTGACTTGTATGGGAAATATCATACCTAACATAAATCGCTTAAAACTATCAAATCCGATATGGTAAAACGAAACATTTTGCATAAGTCGTTAATTCAGATGTTTATTGACCAATTAACCTTTTGATTGAATAAAAAAAATATTTCCATGCTTTATAACTTGCAGTCAAAAAGCCCAAAATCGCATATTTTGCCCTATAAATTGAGGTATAGCTCAAAATTGTAACATGTTGGAGCAAATCTGAGCCCGGATTAAGATTCAGCGGCCCAAAATCTGTCAGAGACACATAAGTTTGCTCTTGAGATATACCAAAAGTTAATTTTTGTTACGCTGTGTTATTCTATGTTTTTGTTCGTCCCATCACGTTAGAGTTTAGGTTCACTCACCACTTCGGTATGCTATATGGTAATCTTGTAGCTAAGGTATGTTTTGTTTAGATAGATAGAAAGCAACCTACTGTTGTTCTTTCCCCAGCAACGTTACTGTGTTTTCAGAAATGAAGCAGCCCAAAGCAAAGAATCTTTTTAGAAAAGATAAACAAAAAACCTTTGTTGCACATCATCATCGCCTATCAAGCTGTCATAATTTGGATACGTTTAAAATCAGTTTATTATTCCTTATTTTAAACCATAATAAAAATCTGGACCAACATTTGTGTTGCGGAACAACCATTGCAAACGCTTACTTACTTTCTCGTCCATTCTGGGCATATCTCAATATATTATGCAAACTTTTCCAATTAACAGATAGAGGAGAGTCAGCTCTATCTGTTACTGGTAAAAAAATCCAGGGACATAAGAAGCAGAAATTTGCAATGGTTGTTACGCCCTTTCCACATGTTGGTCTAGGAATATCTCAACAAAGTGTTACATAAAGGATCATGGTTTTAAACTATACAAAAATATGACAGGTAAATTTTCTGGAAATATTGTTTTGTTTTTAATTTCCATCTGAAAGAGCCACCCTAATTAAAAATAAATGAGCCACCCTAATGAAATATTATATATATTCAATGACTTACAGGTATATAAGAGATTTTTAATACATATTTTTTAAATTTTTCTCCTTATTTTTTAAATTTTTCTACAAAAAGGACCACCCTAATGCAAAATAAGTGAACCACCCTAACGATATATGATATATAATATGCTAGCAGTTGCCAACAATGATATAAGACATGTTCCAGTACTATTGCTATGAATATTTCAGCAACTAAATTGAAATCCTCCATTTCAAATTCATTTCACTCTCGCAACTCAAAAATTTTCTAAGTCCAAAAAGTCATTTTTTTTCCAAAAAAAAATTTTTGAGATAACACCAGATCTCGACGTTTCATGCACTTTTAGGGCATTTGGCATCAAAAAAAATTTTCGATTTCGAAATTTTCATGTATCCCTACCTTGGGATATTTTTCGTGTTTCAAAACAGCCAAACTTTGACCGCTTTGGGCCACCCCTTAGCGAAGTCCGATTGAGCTGAAATTTTGCATGGGGGCTTTTTTTGAGGAGACGAAACTTTTGAGCACTACCCGTTTTTGAAATTCGAAAATTCGATTTTCATTGGCACCCTAATGTGTATGTATGTCTGTGTACAAAAAGGTCACTCACTTTTAAGGCACTTCCCATTGGCTGATTTTTCGGATTACAGCTCGAATCGACCGGAATGTTACCGCATTGTTTGCTATTAAAAATGGTCCGGATCGGTCAAGGCGTTCCGGAGTTATGGCCATTTGAGTGATCCTGACCAGCACCGGTAGAACTGGCCACATATAAAACTGAACCAAGCCCCATCATGCGACACATCAAACTGCGGCGATTTTTGTAACCTTCAGCATGGTTGAAAAATTTTGTGCAGATATCAACACAGGAGATCGAAAATTCTACGATGTGGGTCCAAAATTCAAGATGGTGGTCTAAAATCCAAAATGGCGGCTCCGAATTCAAGATGGCGGCTGTATAATGGAGATTTAAGCCTTAATCCATACAATATGGGTATATTTTGTATGGGGAAGATGGCGCCTCCAGTTTCAAGGTGGCGGTTGTTTAATGGAGTTTTAGGCCCAAAAACCATGCAATATGGATGTGTTTTGTATGGGAAGATGTCTGGAGTCCAAAAAGAGCGATCTGAATATTCAAGATGGCGGGTTCAAATTCAAAATGGAGGCTGTTTAAAGGAGTTTTAGGCCATAAAACCATGCAATATGGGTACATTTGGTATGAAGAAAATGTCTGAAGTCCAAAATGGCGACCAGAATGTCCAAGTTGGCGGTCTAAAATCCAAGATGGCGGTTGTTTAGTGGAGTTTTTGGCTCTAAAAGCATGCAATATGGTTATAATTTGTATGTGGAAAGTGTCCGGAGTCCAAAAATGGCGATCTGAATATTCAATATGGCGGTCCAAAATTCAAGATAGTGGCTTTAAATTCAAGACGGAGGCTTTTAAATGGAGTTTTAGGCCCTTAAACTATGAAAAATGGGTATATTTGGTATAAGGAAGATATCCGGAATCCAAAAATGGCGATCACAATTTCCAAGAGAGCGATTTAAAATCCAAAATGGCGGCTCCTAATTCAAGACGGTGGATGTTTAAAGCAGTTTAAGACCCTAAATGCATGTAATATAGGTATATTTGGTATTGGGAAGATGTCTTTATTTGCAAGGTGGCGGCTCCAAATTCAAGATGGTGGCTGTTTAATGACGTTATAAGCTATAAATCCATGTCATGTGGGTTTTTTTGATATAGGGACGAATTCTGGACTCCAAAAAATGGTGACCACAATATCCAAGATGGTGATTAAAAATCCAAGATGACGGCTCCAAATATATATATTGGTGGTTGTTCAATGGAGTTCTGGGCTCTAAAACCATGCAATATGTGTATATCTGGTATGGGGAAGAAGTGTGGAGTCCAAAAATAAAGACCAGAATATTCAAGATGGCGGACTGAAATCCAAAATTGCGGCTCAAAATTCAAGATAGCGGCTTTTTCTTAAGATGAAATGGGAGAGCGAAAACGCCCGAAACAAAAATTCTACTCAATGTTTATCACGAGTGGGCAAGGCTACTCATTGCGTTTTCATCTTTGTTTGTTGTTTAGAAGACGAGATCCGTGCTTTCGGTATTTGCAAGGCAGCCATTGTGATGGCCATCTTTGGATTCGCTCATATATTTTCTTAAGAGTTAGAGGCTCAAACGATATGATGTTTGGTACCATGTAATGGAATTTTGTTTAACGTATGAAAGTGCGATATTCATCAACATGTCACTTGAGTTTGGTTGAAATGTGTTTTAGAAGGCACGAGAAAGGCGCCATCACCGCTAGGTGGATTAATTAGGTTTTTTTTAACATAAATTTCTTAAAATATTCAACATTCCCCTTGTAATTTCTCCAGAAATACCTCCAAAGTTTATATTACAAAATTTTCTCTCACCAGTTATTTTCATCAGAAAATCTTCCAAGCATTCTTCCAGTAAATCTCAGGCAATTGCTTCAAAAAAAAAATCTTGCAGGGATATTGCTCTAAGCATTTCTTCAAAAATGTTACTATAAACTCTTGCCTTCCATGGAGTTATTTTGAGAAATTCCTCCGGAAAATATTGTAGGAGTTTATTCAGAAGTTACTGCCTGGAGATCCTTCGGAAAATTTCTCTTGAAATCCGCACAATTTTTTCAAGAACTTTTTTGGAAAATTTTCCATGGTTTTTTTTAGAAACTCAATTTCTCCAGAAATTCCTTCTGAACATCTTATTTTTTTTCGGGAATTATTTTAAAAACGCCTTTACTGATTCATTCGGAAATTGTCTCCAGAATTACTTCCAAAAGTCCTCTAGAGGTTTCTTTCGCAATTCCTCTATGAGTTCCTTCAAACATTTTCGAGGGATTTTTTCAGAAAATCTTCCATAGATGGTACAAGTATTTCTTCTAGAGAAACTTCCAGGACATTTTGCTAAAATTCCGGCAGAATTTTCTTCAAGGAATTTTTCAAGAAATTTCTCCGGTAGTTTTTCTAATAATTATTTCAGAAATCCTTCCTGTGTGTTTTTCTTTAATTTTTTTTCAGAATAAGTACAGGTGTTCCTTTATGAATTCCTTTAGGAACTTCTGCGGGATTTTCTTCAAAGATGCCGTTAAATATTCACTGAGAGTTTTTTACAGGAGTCCCTTCACCAATTCTTGCTAGGCTTATTTTAAGTGCAGATTTATGCAGAGATTCGTGCATATTGTGATTTCTTCTTATCCATCTATTTTTTTCTAAAATTCTATCAGCATTTCCTCCAAAAATACGTCTTGAAACAGCAACAATTTTAAGTCTAGTATACCATACAATGTTTTAACAATCAGCATAAAACGACAACCAAAATAATTCCAGTTAAAGAAGAACTATTAAAACTTTTGTTTATACAAATATATTTTAAATTGTATGTTAGGCAATGTTCGCATTAGTTTTAAAGGTTATAACAATATTGTATTTATTTTAACAATTATAATTGTTATTATAATTATTATTGCTGCTGATTTACGATATCGTTCGATGTGGTTTCATTTACAATGAAGAAATATGGGCTCCATAACATGCTATCGTCCCACAGTTTTGGCTGCTATTGCAGCAGCAGCCAAGTAATGGCGTTGTGTGTGAAAATTCCAGCTGTGTAGGATTTCTATCCATGGGCTATCTACCGAGGCAGAGTATGATGAGGGGTGAAGGAAGGTGCGGTTTTCAGTGTGGCACTGCAAAGATTTTCCTCCCGTGCATTGTCCTGCAGTACGAATAGAAGAAAAAAATATCTCTGAAAGGAAAAACATTCTGCGTGCGGTTCGTTTAGAGTTCTGTTTTGCAGCCACCACCCGGTACACTGGTTATCAGTAAAGAGGGAGTCGCTGAGTAGGGCTGAAGAAGCTAGGCGAGCCCGCAAATGCTTCAGCAACGTTGGACGAGTAGAGTTTAGCGGGCCATGCTGCACCGCAATTGCGGCCCAGGCACGAACTATCCGGAGATTTATGGGAGATGAACACTTATTGGAGCGATGATGAGAGTACTGAAGATGAGAGGCGTTTAGGGTTTAGTGTTGAATCAGTAAATGTCGGCAGGAGACATAGCTGGTTTATGTACATAAAAGTTATACGACGTCATCTTTCAGTCAGAGACTCTAAACATCTATAATGTTTTTCAGTTTTGCATTGAATTTAAATTAAGTCTCTTTCTGTCTTCAAATTATTTGAAAATATGGCTGATCCATATAGGAAGTCTTCTCAAGGTAGTGGAAGTACTCATAGAGCACTAAGCAGGCTTTATCCCAGTGGGGACGTTATGCCAAGCAGAGGAGAGAAAAAGATTCTTCAACAATGTATGCTATTTAACATCAGTTACAATTTCAGACTTGTCATTTGTATCCAGTCAAAACAATACACGAACATGACACCGATAATGATCCGGCGTGACACAGTGTTTCCACTCAACCGGAACGGGCAAGTAACTGTCAATAGATAACGGGTGTCATAAAGCCATCATCATCGCATATTATCTATCGTAAGAGACATAGAGAGACTATGTTCAACAGTATATTACCAGTTCATCGTGTTCCCTCTATCCGCACAATAATGGTGCTTGATAGAGTCAACCAACAACCCAACCTACCTAACTAGATAGCACATATGTATCAACATGGAGCCACAACATACCTGCGGGAACAAAGCATCCACCACCGGAATATGTTTTCCCTGTCTCGAATTTCCTAAGGACGACGACGACGCCAGCAGTGTCACCCTAGACGGTCACTATCACCGGCACCAGCCAGTCAGTAGTGCGGTGAAAATAGAGCTTTGGAGAAATCTCACAAAGAATAAACTCGGAAAAGCGTTGGTAATAATACGAGGAAAAACTGATCCCCTCCACACATACGTACATACATCCAGCACCACACTAGACAAAAGCACAAAAGATGACGAAAACGATACAGCTTATCATTACGAGTGGATTCTGGTGGAGTGTCATGTAAAAGAAATGGGTGGTTGTCATCACAGCCAGAAGGTGCCTACACGACTGGGTGGTCGATTATGTGTGGCTTGTGATTTTGTTTTCGTTAATCTGTAGAGAAGCATAGAGAATTCTACCTGGATTCTAGCAATAAGAGAGTAGAATTAGCAATAGGTAAAATACACGTTAATAAAAACAAAAAAAATCGAACAATAATCCTGCAAAAATTCTGCTAAGAATTCTGCAAGGATACTACAGAATGCAGACACGATAGTGGTGAGAATTGGGAATTTAATTGTGATGAGAGGATTCTCTACAGAATTCTCTAACAATTCTCTACAGAATCGAAAGAGGGGTTTTGCGGAGAATCTAGAAAAAAATATGTAGAGAATGTTGAGAGGACTCTGTGGAAAACCCTGACAGTGTACTGTGAAGAATCCTGATAACATTCTGCAGATAATCCTGATATGATTCTGTAGAGAATCCTGAGAGGATTATGTAAAGGATATTGTAAAGATTCTGTAGAGAATTTTGCGAGGATTATGCAGTGAATCCCGGGAGAATTCTGAAGTGAATCTGGGAAGGTTTCAGAAGAGAAGAAAAGAATCTTGAAAGAGTTCTGAAAGGATTCTGTAGAGAATCCTGAAAAGATTCTGAGGAGAATCCTGCAAGTATTCTGAATAGAATCCTGAAAGGATTCTGAGGAGAATCCTGAAAGGATTCTGAGGAGAATCCTGAAAGGATTCTGAGGAGAATCCTGAAAGGATTCTGAGGAGAATCCTGAAAGGATTCTGAGGAGAATCCTGAAAGGGTTCTGAGGAGAATCCTGGAAGGATTCTGAGGAGAATCCTGGAAGGATTCTGAGGAGAATCCTGGAAGGATTCTGAGGAGAATCCTGGAAGGATTCTGAGGAGAATCCTGGAAGGATTCTGAGGAGAATCCTGGAAGGATTCTGAGGAGAATCCTGGAAGGATTCTGAGGAGAATCCTGGAAGGATTCTGAAGAGAATCCTGGAAGGATTCTGAGGAGAATCCTGGAAGGATTCTGAGGAGAATCCTGGAAGGATTCTGAGGAGAATCCTGGAAGGATTCTGAGGAGAATCCTGGAAGGATTCTGAGGAGAATCCTGGAAGGATTCTGAGGAGAATCCTGGAAGGATTCTGAGGAGAATCCTGGAAGGATTCTGAGGAGAATCCTGGAAGGATTCTGAGGAGAATCCTGGAAGGATTCTGAGGAGAATCCTGGAAGGATTCTGAGGAGAATCCTGGAAGGATTCTGAGGAGAATCCTGGAAGGATTCTGAGGAGAATCCTGGAAGGATTCTGAGGAGAATCCTGGAAGGATTCTGAGGAGAATCCTGGAAGGATTCTGAGGAGAATCCTGGAAGGATTCTGAGGAGAATCCTGGAAGGATTCTGAGGAGAATCCTGGAAGGATTCTGAGGAGAATCCTGGAAGGATTCTGAGGAGAATCCTGGAAGGATTCTGAGGAGAATCCTGGAAGGATTCTGAGGAGAATCCTGGAAGGATTCTGAGGAGAATCCTGGAAGGATTCTGAGGAGAATCCTGGAAGGATTCTGAGGAGAATCCTGGAAGGATTCTGAGGAGAATCCTGGAAGGATTCTGAGGAGAATCCTGGAAGGATTCTGAGGAGAATCCTGGAAGGATTCTGAGGAGAATCCTGGAAGGATTCTGAGGAGAATCCTGGAAGGATTCTGAGGAGAATCCTGGAAGGATTCTGAGGAGAATCCTGGAAGGATTCTGAGGAGAATCCTGGAAGGATTCTGAGGAGAATCCTGGAAGGATTCTGAGGAGAATCCTGGAAGGATTCTGAGGAGAATCCTGGAAGGATTCTGAGGAGAATCCTGGAAGGATTCTGAGGAGAATCCTGGAAGGATTCTGAGGAGAATCCTGGAAGGATTCTGAGGAGAATCCTGGAAGGATTCTGAGGAGAATCCTGGAAGGATTCTGAGGAGAATCCTGGAAGGATTCTGAGGAGAATCCTGGAAGGATTCTGAGGAGAATCCTGGAAGGATTCTGAGGAGAATCCTGGAAGGATTCTGAGGAGAATCCTGGAAGGATTCTGAGGAGAATCCTGGAAGGATTCTGAGGAGAATCCTGGAAGGATTCTGAGGAGAATCCTGGAAGAATTCTGAGGAGAATCCTGGAAGGATTCTGAGGAGAATCCTGGAAGGATTCTGAGGAGAATCCTGGAAGAATTCTGAGGAGAATCCTGGAAGAATTCTGAGGAGAATCCTGGAAGGATTCTGAGGAGAATCCTGGAAGGATTCTGAGGAGAATCCTGGAAGGATTCTGAGGAGAATCCTGGAAGGATTCTGAGGAGAATCCTGGAAGGATTCTGAGGAGAATCCTGGAAGGATTCTGAGGAGAATCCTGGAAGGATTCTGAGGAGAATCCTGGAAGGATTCTGAGGAGAATCCTGGAAGGATTCTGAGGAGAATCCTGGAAGGATTCTGAGGAGAATCCTGGAAGGATTCTGAGGAGAATCCTGGAAGGATTCTGAGGAGAATCCTGGAAGGATTCTGAGGAGAATCCTGGAAGGATTCTGAGGAGAATCCTGGAAGGATTCTGAGGAGAATCCTGGAAGGATTCTGAGGAGAATCCTGGAAGGATTCTGAGGAGAATCCTGGAAGGATTCTGAGGAGAATCCTGGAAGGATTCTGAGGAGAATCCTGGAAGGATTCTGAGGAGAATCCTGGAAGGATTCTGAGGAGAATCCTGGAAGGATTCTGAGGAGAATCCTGGAAGGATTCTGAGGAGAATCCTGGAAGGATTCTGAGGAGAATCCTGGAAGGATTCTGAGGAGAATCCTGGAAGGATTCTGAGGAGAATCCTGGAAGGATTCTGAGGAGAATCCTGGAAGGATTCTGAGGAGAATCCTGGAAGGATTCTGAGGAGAATCCTGGAAGGATTCTGAGGAGAATCCTGAAAGGATTCTGAGGAGAATCCTGAAAGGATTCTGAGGAGAATCCTGAAAGGATTCTGAGGAGAATCCTGAAAGGATTCTGAGGAGAATCCTGAAAGGATTCTGAGGAGAATCCTGAAAGGATTCTGAGGAGAATCCTGAAAGGATTCTGAGGAGAATCCTGATAGGATTCTGAGGAGAATCCTGAAAGGATTCCAAGGAGAATCCTGAAAGGATTCCAAGGAGAATCCTGAAAGGATTCCAAGGAGAATCCTGAGAGGATTCCAAGGAGAATCCTGAGAGGATTCCAAGGAGAAACCTGAAAGGATTCCAAGGAGAATCCTGAAAGGATTCCAAGGAGAATCCTGAAAGGATTCCAAGGAGAATCATGAAAGGATTCCAAGGAGAATCATGATAGGATTCCAAGGAGAATCATGAAAGGATTCCAAGGAGAATCCTGAAAGGATTCCAAGGAGAATCCTGAAAGGATTCCAAGGAGAATCATGAAAGGATTCCAAGGAGAATCATGAAAGGATTCCGAGGAGAATCCTGAAAGGATTCCGAGGAGATTCCTGAAAGGATTCCGAGGAGAATCCTGAAAGGATTCCGAGGAGAATCCTGAAAGGATTCCGAGGAGAACCCTGAAAGGATTCCGAGGAGAATCCTGAAAGGATTCCGAGGAGAATCCTGAAAGGATTCCGAGGAGAATCCTGAAAGGATTCCGAGGAGAATCCTGAAAGGATTCCGAGAAGAATCCTGAAAAGATTCCGAGGAGAATCCTGAAAGCATTCCCAGGAGAATCCTGAACAGATTCCGAGGAGAAACCTGAAAGGATTCCGAGGAGAATCCTGAAAGGATTCCGAGGAGAATCCTGAAAGGATTCCGAGGAGAAACCTGAAAGGATTCCGAGAAGAATCCTGAAAAGATTCCGAGGAGAATCCTGAAAGGATTCCGAGGAGAAACCTGAAAGGATTCTGTAGAGAATCCCGAAATAATTTTGGAGAAAAACCTGCGGGGATTCTGAAGAGAATCCTGCGACGATTTCTGAGAAAATCCTGAGTGCTTATGATTGGAAATATATGGAAATGGAGATTGCAATGCATCTAATTGTCCCGGTGGTGTTGTTTTTATTTACAAAGCAAAAGGTTCTGGGAAACTCAAATTCGATTCAACCGACGAAATTTCTGCACTTCACTGATTGCAATGTTAAACCCATTCCATTTCATCAGTCAATCTATTTCAGAATAGCACATATCAATCGCATTCGTTGGTGCCTAAAATACTATGAATTCATAATCAAAGAGAAAAAATATGAATTGCTCTGCACAATAACTGCAAAACGGAATCGAGTCACTAGTTTCACGCGAAAAAAGGGCTTAGGAGGAAGCACCACCTGTGTTTGTGCTCCATTCATCCGAACTGTTCACTTTCGAATGGCAATGGCTTCCATCGAATATCGTTTGATAAAACATTCATCCAATTCGGACGCGTCAGCTCGGAATATTGCTCCGGAGGATTTTTCGGGAATCAGAACACTAAATCTGCCAAAATCGATGTTATTTGTCCGCCCGTCAATGGATGTGCAAACCTTTTAAGCCTGATGTTCGGAAAAATGTTTATCCTATCGTCATACAACATAGAATATTCCATTGTCATGCACGGCAACTGAAGCCACCCACTCGATTTTATCATCCATTCGGACAAGTTCAGTCCACCTTTCAACTTTGTCTCTAACATAGTAGATTGAATGAAACCAGATGGCACAACTCATTGATCTGGGAAGGCCATTGGTGCACTGGAGGGTGAATGAGGGTAATATGCGCCTCCTCCTCATTCAAAGAGGGCCCAATAGACCTTGTCGTACAAAATTTTCAATTCAATAGGGACAATTTTGTAAAAAAATCCTCCGAGAAATCTGAAGAGCATCCAACGAGGATTCTGTAGAAAATCCTCCAATTATTTTCTAGATTATCCCGATAGGAACCTGTAGAGAATTCTATGAGACTTCTGCAGACAATCCTACGAGGATGCCATAGAGAACTCAACAAGGATACTGTGAAGAATTCAAGGAAAATTCTGTAGATAATCCTACGAGGATTCTGTAGAAAATCCTACGAGGATTCTGTAGAGAATCCTACAAAGATTCTGTAGAGAATCCTACGAGGATTCTGTAGAGAATCCTACGAGGATTCTGTAGCGAGTCTTACGAATAATCTGTAGAGAATCCTAAGAGGGACATTGAAGGGTGAATGAGGGTAATATGCACCTGAATCTTTCAATGAGGGCTCAAGAAATCTACGAAACTTTCAATTCAATATGAACAATTCTATAAAGAATCCTTCGAGGATTCTGTAGTGCATCCAACGAGGATTCTTTAGAAAATGCTGAGAGAATTCGGTGGACAATCCTTCAATGGTTTCCTAGATTATCCCGAGAGGGACCTGTGGAGAATCTTACAAGAATTCAGTAGAGAATCCTACGAGGATTCTGTAGAGAATCCTACGAGGATTCTGTAGAGAATCCTACGAGGATTCTGTAGAGAATCCTACGAGGATTCTGTAGAGAATCCTACGAGGATTCTGTAGAGAATCCTACGAGGATTCTGTAGAGAATCCTACGAGGATTCTGTAGAGAATCCTACGAGGATTCTGTAGAGAATCCTACGAGGATTCTGTAGAGAATCCTACGAGGATTCTGTAGAGAATCCTACGAGGATTCTGTAGAGAATCCTACGAGGATTCTGTAGAGAATCCTACGAGGATTCTGTAGAGAATCCTACGAGGATTCTGTAGAGAATCCTACGAGGATTCTGTAGAGAATCCTACGAGGATTCTGTAGAGAATCCTACGAGGATTCTGTAGAGAATCCTACGAGGATTCTGTAGAGAATCCTACGAGGATTCTGTAGAGAATCCTACGAGGATTTTGTAGAGAATCCTACGAGGATTCTGTAGAGAATCCTACGAGGATTCTGTAGAGAATCCTACGAGGATTCTGTAGAAAATCCTACGAGGATTCTGTAGAGAATCCTACGAGGATTCTGTAGAGAGTTCTACGAGGATTCTGAAGAGAATCCTACGAGGATTCTGTAGAGAGTTCTACGAGGATTCTGTAGAGAATCCTACGAGGATTCTGTAGAGAATCCTACGAGGATTCTGTAGAGAGTTCTACGAGGATTCTGTAGAGAATCCTACGAGGATTCTGTAGAGAATCCTACGAGGATTCTGTAGAGAATCCTACGAGGATTCTGTAGAGAATCCTACGAGGATTCTGTAGAGAATCCTACGAGGATTCTGTAGAGAATCCTACGAAGATTCTGTAGAGAATCCTACGAGGATTCTGTAGAGAATCCTACGAGGATTCTGTAGAGAATCCTACGAGGATTCTGTAGAGAATCCTACGAGGATTCTGTAGAAAATCCTACGAGGATTCTGTAGAAAATCCTACGAGGATTCTGTAGAGAATCCTACGAGGATTCTGTAGAGAATCCTACGAGGATTCTGTAGAGAATCCTACGAGGATTCTGTAGAGAATCCTACGAGGATTCTGTAGAGAATCCTACGAGGATTCTGTAGAGAATCCTACGAGGATTCTGTAGAGAATCCTACGAGGATTCTGTAGAGAATCCTACGAGGATTCTGTAGAGAATCCTACGAGGATTCTGTAGAGAATCCTACGAGGATTCTGTAGAGAATCCTACGAGGATTCTGTAGAGAATCCTACGAGGATTCTGTAGAGAATCCTACGAGGATTCTGTAGAGAATCCTACGAGGATTCTGTAGAGAATCCTACGAGGATTCTGTAGAGAATCCTACGAGGATTCTGTAGAGAATCCTACGAGGATTCTGTAGAGAATCCTACGAGGATTCTGTAGAGAATCCTATGAGTATTCTGTAGAGAATCCTACGAGGATTCTGTAGAGAATCCTACGAGGATTCTGTAGAGAATCCTACGAGGATTCTGTAGAGAATCCTACGAGGATTCTGTAGAGAATCCTACGAGGATTCTGTAGAGAATCCTACGAGGATTCTGTAGAGAATCCTACGAGGATTCTGTAGAGAATCCTACGAGGATTCTGTAGAGAATCCTACGAGGATTCTGTAGAGAATCCTACGAGGATTCTGTAGAGAATCCTACGAGGATTCTGTAGAGAATCCTACAAGGATTCTGTAGAGAATCCTACAAGGATTCTGTAGAGAATCCTACAAGGATTCTGTAGAGAATCCTACGAGGATTCTGTAGAGAATCCTACGAGGATTCTGTAGAGAATCCTACGAGGATTCTGTAGAGAATCCTACAAGGATTCTGTAGAGAATCCTACAAGGATTCTGTAGAGAATCCTACAAGGATTCTGTAGAGAATCCTACGAGGATTCTGTAGAGAATCCTACAAGGATTCTGTAGAGAATCCTACAAGGATTCTGTAAAGAATCCTACAAGGATTCTGTAGAGAATCCTACAAGGATTCTGTAGAGAATCCTACGAGGATTCTGTAGAGAATCCTACAAGGATTCTGTAGAGAATCCTACGAGGATTCTGTAGAGAATGCAACGAGGATTCTGTACGAAATTTGTAAAACATCTTGTGATGCTTATGTAAAGGTTGTGAGGATCCCCTAAACAACCCATTTCACACCGCGTCCCCCCAGGTGCATGTAGCACCTGGTATGATTTCAAATGACTAAACAATTTCGCGATTCATTTTTTTTCTCTCTCTTCCATCCTCTTGCAGATTCCACACCTGGAAACACGCTGGGATTATCGACTGCGGCGTGAGAGTTGCCTGGTGAACCTCTATCCACACCCGAGCACACTATCGAAGGTGAGTCAGTGAGTACGTTGGTTGTACCTTCTACCAGAGCAGCAGAGGTGGGTAGAGTTGATTAACACAATCCTGCTACGAAGGCATCCGTGCGGTTCTATCTCTATGTACCTGCATGCACAATGTCGATGGCGATGATAGTTGATTGCGAAGTTCACTATGGTGATCCGATGGGGTATCGTGGGACTTACAATCGCTTAGCTTTTCACCTGGAGTTGCATGCTCTGCTCATAAATGGATTGATTTTTTTCGCTTTCTAAAGTGAGAACTCATCACATTATATATTGGACTATTTTTCTTTTATGTCAAATTCACTGGAAATGGCAAGTCCTTTGCATAAGTTGTCCTTCACTAGCATACGCTGGAAAACACACTTTATGACTGCTAGAGTTCTTAGTATTCATACCTATTTACCAGGGTTATAGGGCCTCTATAGTTACAGCTGTAATGGCGTGGATATTCAGCATGACCATGCTGAAAGTAAAAGATTCTATTCTGATCGGTCCAAGAACTTTTCGTTAAGGGTATATCCTTGACTACCGTGGGCATAGAGTATTTTCGTGCCTACCTCACTGTTGCCGCTGGCAGCACTGGCTATACTGCGTGTGACAGAGTAAATTGAGCAATGATACGAGCTGACATCTGCATACAGTTGTCAGTGGTTAGTTGAAGAAAAGAACTAATGAAAGTATGAAGAACTTATAAAAACCTTATGATCTAATGTGTCTTAATGCTATTGAATTTGTTGCTCTACCTTAATCTATTGAATTTGATATTCTACCTACAGTAAAGTGATAGTGAGTCATGCAATTATAAAATACTATTGAACTCTTGATCTAACTAAATGTGAACTATTTACAGTATTTAGGAGCATGCAATCAGATATGTAACGTTGTTGTGCGAGAGGAGAAGGTCGTGATATTGTGTAGCGACACTGAATGTGTAAGAATGATGAATTATTTATAGGTTATAAGTGTTAATAAATAATTATTTGCAGTTTAAAGCTGCACTAAAACGCAAACGTGACGAGCGGAGACAGATGGCATTGGATGTTGGATGGTACAATCGATACCTGCAACGGCGCTGCTGAGAGCCGAGTGAGTTATTTGAACGAACTAGCTAGGCTCTACCGCAGATCAATAAACAATC
Source organism: Aedes albopictus (assembly GCF_035046485.1). Lineage (NCBI taxonomy): Eukaryota > Metazoa > Arthropoda > Insecta > Diptera > Culicidae > Aedes > Aedes albopictus. The sequence continues at coordinate 99,865,487 of NC_085136.1, forward strand.
CGAAGCGTGCCGTCGTGTGCAATGGGCAACCGTACACTGCCGAAATATCGCAAATTAATCACAGGCACTTTGCGCTGTTGGGTGGATCAGCGCAAGCTAAAACCGTCCATTCACTACTGGGTAAGAGGGACTCGTATTCACCGTGACCAGTATTGCAACGGGCAAAGATTTAGTTCGATAACAGTTGAGCTATGGCTCAAATGTAATCTACAAATCAACGTTAAAGCAGAGTGTAGTGGCAGAGACTGGATACCTACATATATGGAATGGCTTCGGAGATCAACCCAACCGTTTGGATATTCACCAAAGCATCAGTAATCGTACAATCAACGGCAGTGGTCATGCAGGTCGTTCACTGCCAGACCTAGATGGGGCGAACTTGGATCGACAGAGGCTGGTAGTCTACATGATATTGGAAAACTTAACATCGGTTAGCCCGGCAGGAGCGACAGCAACGAAGATTATCTTGATAAAGAGCAACAGCTGCAGCAACAGAAACAAATGTTCTACCATAATTGTGGTGACAGTGGTAACCAACCGCATCGTCCGCGTATCTGAGTTGATAGGACAGGACGCTACGGCAATTGAGATGAAACCTCTATATAGATTAGTCGTCATACTAGCAGAAATTAAAGGTGAAAGTAAAACCACAGACAAACAGACGTAACACTTGCGAAATTTCCATCGACCACGCTTTTAACGATCATTTTAAATTTTCATAGTTGTGGTTTTCACAACCAGAGGCGCACGCGTCGTTTTTCTATGCGTTTGACGTTTCACACTAGCGCCTTCTGTTGACGATATGGCACAACACAGTGATTCGTGCAACTTTTCCACCAGGTGATGGTAGTGTGAACTGGGCGATGGATTTCCATGAAAATCGTTCAAGGTGTTACGTCTGTTTGTCTGTGGTAAAACTGATCTTACAGCCAGTGTTACGGGGGGGGAGATTGTTGCTGCCAACACTGTATATCGTTGGTTTCATTATCAGTCAAAACAATAGCGGATGATTAGAAGTTTGAATTTGACAGATGTCAGGAAGAAGCAGTAAGAATAGTAAGAAAACGAGAAGCTGTCAGTATGTTAACTAGTATTCAGCGAGCAGAAAAGTGCAAATTGTGTTAACGAAACATTTTCTGTTCTACTTACAATTCTAGTTGAATATTTTACTAACTTATTGCTAAAATCGATAAAACACAATGAATTAATATTGAAATTAACTTATCTTATACAATATGTAAAACCACGAATATCGAGGGAGATGACTAGACAAGTTTCAAACATGCTCTAAACCGTTATTTCTTTGAGCTGACTCGCACCCAAATTAAGGAGATTGCGATCTGCTAAATAGAAACGGAGAAGAGCCCCCCTCTTTGTTCCCGCAACACTCAAAGAAATAACGACACGATGAACGCCAAGTCAACAGGCACATATTCGGACGTGTGTTCAGCACAACCGGGAGGCTGCGTCAATTCCTCGCACCCCGATCCGTCCGTAACCAGAAAGAGTTCCTTTTTCGTAAATGATTCCAGCCAAAACAAACGCTCCAGTCGTATTGCCCTCCTGCTAAAACTTCACGAGGAAGAGCGCGCAATCCAGCAGCGCGAGTTTGAGGCAGAGAGACGGGCTTTGGAGCAGGAGAGAGAATGGCAAAGGAAATACAATTTGTTAGTGGATCAACTTCTGGAGCGCCGCAATACGATCAAACGTAATCGGAATGTCGTTGATAGAGCCGTCGTGGCGAAGCAAAGTGTACAGCCCCCGGATCCAAGCGGCAACAATTCGTCGTCAGATGATGATAATAAATCGCTTACTGCCGACCGAGTTGGTGCTACCGATGATACAACTGTCGAATCATCGCAACGATCACATCAGAAGAATATGGTTATCTGTGTAGAACAACAACCAAACCAGTCACTGCCGCCCTTGCTGCCGCCGGTACGAGCGGATTACCCGGCAGATCAACTACATCTGGATGGAATTCAGCAGCGGTGTGCTCGCGCGTTTTCCGAAACAATGCCGAAGAAACGAATAACGATAGCCGACAGCGTCATGCCAACCGAAGGTAGAACTATACCAGCTTTACCTCACGAAGCGATCTCAACCAAACCAAACAACCAAACCCTGTCGGTTAAAATCAAGCCAAGCAGTGTGTCTCCACCGAAATGCTCACTGTCAGTTTCGGAAGGAAACATAATTCATTTAGATCAAGGTGTGAATGAAGCTCTCTACATAAATGGAATGCAGTCCAGAGCACCTCCTGCTGTTGTGGATCCAAATGTTCCTGATCCCGCTCCTCCCCCCTTACGATTAGATGTACGATCGCCTCGCCTTTTACTTTCTGCAGATGGTACTTTAAAATGTGTCGGTGTATTCGATGGTTTAACTCAGCTGACATCAGTTAAAGTGAAGAGATTAAGTGATTTTCCGATTGAGCTGCTTTCGAATGGGAATGTGGTGATGTACATAAGCAAACCTGACTGCGTCTTGGATGTGCTGCTCACAACCCGGTGATCGATACAATTCCTGGTTCCTCTCCCCGCCAACATTCTTTAAAACATTCAATGGAAGGCTTTCTACCGAAAGCAGTATCAGCGGGAAGCTGCGTTAATTATCCGCGCCCCGATTCAAACTACAACCTGCCGTGTATCGTCCAACGTACCGGCCGCAATGCTTCCCCAGTGAAACAGAGTTCACTATCCAGCAGAAAATCTGCTCGTTTTGCCCTACGGATGAGGCAAATAGATGAAGATCGCGCAATTCAGCAGCGACAAATTGAGTTGGAAAAGCGCGCCCTTGCTCTGGAGCGCAAAATCCTTGCGGAAAAGTATAGATTACTGGAGCAGAAAATTCGGAAGAAATCAGCTTCCAAAAATAAGAGTGAAACGAGAACAGATGACTTGAACACAACGATGCAATCGGCAGTTTTAGAGCGAGCAGCTCCATTGGAAACCCAAATAATACCATCGACAAAACCGATATGTGTACCAGTACCAGATTGTATGAAGATGGATGAGACTCAGCTGCGTATTACCCGCGCGTTTCTCGAAACAGATTTAATGAGATCAAATCTGGCCGTCGACAGCCTTGTGAGGAGTACCGGAGATGTCATCTCTCTTGCGCCGTTATCATCAAGCTCTGAGTTCAACTCGGAGGATATCGCGAGCGGAACTCAGCAGATGCTTCATAGTATTGTGCAGCAGCAGGCACAGATGTGCGTCTCGAGTATAGAACAACTTCGTGTGAAGAAGTTTTCGTGCCGTGTTCATAGCAAGCGTAATACTGATACCAAATGGTATCGCACAACAAACAAAACTGTTTGTTTTCATGGTCTTCAGCGTATTATGGTACGAGTGTTTCCATTACCACTTTATGAACTAGAAGAAACATGCCACAAAAGTATCACACTGGGAGCACTGAAGGCACTCACGGCCATGGAACAAGAGCGAAAGGAACCTGCATCAACGTTAAGCGAGGCACGATCGGCCTGCCTCAATCATTTGGATCCAGATACTGGTCAGGAGTACGAGAGTTTACGAAATGCACGAAGTGATCCCGAAAAGATCAAAACAAACTTCGACCAAATCTCTTTGTTTTGTTTTGGCCTAGCATTGAGATACAATCACAGGGGCAACATGTTCTCGTTCCTTTTTGTTGGATGTGAGAACGAGATGCTGCAGATTATTTTAAATGTAACCAAGTTCAGCAATGATGAATGCTTAGACGACTGGACGCAGAACGTAGCTGCAACTACGAGGATTAGCACGATTGCTGTCGGCTCATTCAGTAAGAACGATTCCAGAACGATCAATGGGCTACTACTACACATTCATTGGCATAAGCTTGATACAAAACCAGTATTGTTATTCGATTCAATTTGTGAATCGTATCTTCTGATTTCATTCGTGAATTATTATTCTTCGGGCCTCCTGGACTCACCGTACCCCGTGAAATGGTCAACACTTCGATTCCTTTTCGTATCCACGCCCCAGGATCTGCTTTATGGTCTAGGTGACCCACAGACGTCGACTACAGCATAAGCTAAGGCCGACCTCATGACGAAAAGCATAAGCATATCCAAAGGTGTCGATCTGAGCGTCGCAGAGTCAAGTACATCCTCGACTTGGTCAAAATTGTGTACGTGGTTTTCTCATTCTCGTGATGGTAGTGAGCAAAGCTTGCATTTTCAACATTACCGCTTGAGATGCTGTGACCATGGTCGATTTCTGGTGTCAAGTAGAGGACTAGAAGGACAAGCAGCAGTGTCTCGAGACTCCGGACGAGAGTGTGCAATACTGAACGACAGAGTTGGCAGTAACATCCCGTGGAGACAGCTGGAAAATAATACCAGCCGGAAAAGCTGGTCGAAGAGAATGTTTCCGGGTGAAGCGGTGCTACGAATTCGGGGATCTGGCGTCACGAAAAACTACGCGATTAAGGACGGCGATCTCGCTAGTGTACCAGATTAGATTTACACCATTGATGTGCATCAACTGCAGCCGTCTGCTGGTAAGGTAATAGATATCAGTGCGACCCTCAAATAAGCCATTTTTTCGGTTAGAGCTAGACGTGTTGAAAGAAACGGTGTTGGTGATAGACGACATAATCACAATCCTTCTGAACTTCAGTTAGAGGAACAACAGCGGCATCGAAAACAGTTTAGTAAAACTGGAATCTCCAGTATTGAAACTGGTGACCAGTGTTACGGGGGGGAGTGTTGCCGCTGGCAGCACTGGCTATACTGCGTGTGACAGAGTAAATTGAGCAATGATACGAGCTGACATCTGCATACAGTTGTCAGTGGTTAGTTGAAGAAAAGAACTAATGAAAGTATGAAGAACTTATAAAAACCTTATGATCTAATGTGTCTTAATGCTATTGAACTTGTTGCTCTACCTTAATCTATTGAATTTGATATTCTACCTACAGTAAAGTGATAGTGAGTCATGCAATTATAAAATACTATTGAACTCTTGATCTAACTAAATGTGAACTATTTACAGTATTTAGGAGCATGCAATCAGATATGTAACGTTGTTGTGCGAGAGGAGAAGGTCGTGATATTGTGTAGCGACACTGAATGTGTAAGAATGATGAATTATTTATAGGTTATAAGTGTTAATAAATAGTTATTTGCAGTTTAAAGCTGCACTAAAACGCAAACCTGACTGCGTCTTGGATGTGCTGCTCACAACCCGGTGATCGATACAATTCCTGGTTCCTCTCCCCGCCAACACTCACGATATACACATGCAAAATGATCATTGACAGAGGATGCATTCTGTTTAATAACTGTGGATAGAACACTTAGCAGAGAAGCAGGGTTTGTCCCAGTTAGGATGTTGCGCCAGAAAGAGGAAATTCATTAAAGAATCTCTTCACGAACGAAACGATGGTTAACGTCGACGTACTTCAAGCGACCGGTATCATGTTCACCCTCGACCACCCATTGATTGCCTTCGTGGTACACGAGCGGACGCTCCGGCTCGACATCCAAATCCTTCAGTAGACGCTCCAGCCAAATTCCGTGACAAACAGCCGTGCACAGGGCCACCAGCTCCACTTCCATGGAGGACAGTGAGATGGTAGACTGCTTCATGGTCAGCCAGCTAACAGTCAATCCATGAACTTGAAAAACGAATCCTTTAAGTGAACGCCTATCGACAAGGTCATTCGCTCAATCCAATGATTGAAAGTGCCGATTCCCTCATCGAGAATACCAGTCCAAGGTCCAGCATTCCTCGAATGTACCGTGGCACCCGCGTGCATCTAGTTCACCTCTGAGGGACAGCTCTGGAACTGATTCAGCTAGCTAACCGCTGCGCACAAGGCCAGCCTAGACGTCAGTGCCACGTACATAAGACAACCGATTAGCTTTTGGTACGCTTTATCAGTACGCTGGTGGAGCCTCGTAGCCGTGCGGTTAGGGTCACCATGCTTCTAATCGCACCATGCTGTGGGGTGAGGGTTCGATTCCCGCTCCGGGCGATGAAACTTTTCGTGAGAATAGTTTCTTCTCCGTATCCACTGGTGCATGCTCCGTGTGTCCCTTGTCTAGTGTTCAGCTGAAGACGGTGTCCGCGTCTTTTTTTTTTTTTTAGACGGCACTCAATGGGTATTTAGGTAGCCTTGCATTCGTGCATGTTGAAACGTCGAAGCAAATTCTCCAGAAAACCTTGCTGGCTGATCCGAAGAATCCGTCTCTTCCGGTTCCGGTCAATCCTCATGCAGAGAAACACCTGAACCTCTCCTATATCCGTCATTTCGAACTCGTTTGCTAGGCACCGCACCGTTTTACCACCTCAACCGTCTTCAGCTGACGTCCAACCACGAGCAAGTCATCTACGTTCAGCACTTATGACTTGGTTGCACCCGGAGCCTTTCAAGTACAGGCACAGGTCAATCGTACTCGCATGAAATCCTAATCTCTCGACGAAGCTATGAAATCTTGCATTCCAGGGTTCCGAGACCTGTTTGAGGGCGTAGGGTAAACAGGTATAATATGCCCCCCCTAAGCAGAAATGGCAATATATCTGAAACTGGCGCCTTATTCCATCTATTGATCACTGCAAATCGTTGTTACAAAAGTTATTGAAGTGTTGCATGTGAACTTTGCCTTTGGAGAGGTGGCTATGGAAGCTTTGAAACGTTTTTCGAAAACGTTCCAAAATTTGCCTTTTCAAAACAAACGGGGCAATACGCCCCATCATAAGAAAAACGTCCAGCCCCGTGATAAAACTGTCCCAGGGGATAATTCCACCACATGCTTATCCTAGGCGGGTCTTTCAACAAGTGTTTAACTGCATAAAAGTTGCAAAGTAACACAAGCGAACAGAGCTAGCTTCGTTTACAATGAAGTCAGCTTACAAGAGGTAAAATATTACGCCAAAAGCCCTGATTTCAGACTTTTTGATATTTTCATTGCTTTTCTGTACCAATCCGCTAACGGACCAGCTTGATGGCAATTATTCTTCAATATTTGATATTTCTAATCGATCACACATGCAAAAAGCGCTTGAATCACTAGAAAATGAAGAGGGGCGTTTTGCCCCGGTGGGGCGCATTATACCCTTTTACCCTACAGTGACCTGTTAAGTCAGCACACCAGCTGCTTTCCACGGTGAAAGCCCACCGGTTGGGTCATATATATCTCTTCCTCCGAATACCCGTTTAGGAAGGCAGTCTTCACATCCATTTGGTGTCCTGTCATCCGCTGCTCGTTCGCTACCGCCAACACGACCCGAACAGTGTAAAACCGTGCAACGGGAGAATAGGTTTCGGCGTAGTCATAACCTGCCTTCTGACTGAACCCGCGAGCCACAAGTCTGGCTTAGTAGCGGTCTTCTCCATTGTCTTCGTTGTGCTTTACCTTGAACAGTCACTTGCACGTAATCGGCTGTGAATTGGTGAGTCGATAAGGAGAGCGTCCAATATAGCTCTGGTCCTCACAAGTTCCTACCTCATGCTTCCACGGGTCAAGCGATGACAAAGACCGCCAGCTAAGAGTTGTGTGCTTAGCTGATAGTGCAGCCTGGCCACTGTTGTCCTTCTGACTTCAGCTAGATTGAGGAGGTACGATCCGAGCGTCTGTTCACCAAGGAGGTGCGGCTCAAACAGCGTCTGTTCTGGCATCCAGCGGCTGAGTAAGAAACGCTGCACCACGCCCAGCTAGATCCAAGGTGGTAGCCTCATCAGCGTGGTCGTTCTAGTGTTGGTTGGGAAGTTAAACAGAACTGGCACGATGGCCCTCCAGCGAGACAGGAGTGTTGGCGTAGGCCCAATAAGCCACCCGTAAAAATCCCCATTGCGAATAACATAGGAGAAAATACGACTCGATACAATCGGCAAAGACCCACGCGACGAAATAAGGACTATCATTGGAAACTTCGAACATGGAATTGCAAGTCACTAGGTTTCGCAGGATGTGACAGGATACTTTACGACGAACTACATCCCCGCAACTTCGACATCGTGGCGTTGCAGGAACTTTGTTGGACTGGACAGAAAGTGTGGAAAAGCGGGCATCGAGCGGCTACCTTCTACCAAAGCTGTGGCACCACCAATGAACTGGGAACAGGATTTATAGTGTTGGGCAAGATGCGACAACGTGTGATCGGGTGGCAGCCGATCAACGCAAGGATGTGCATGTTGAGAGTTAAGGGCCATTTCTTCAACTACAGCACCATCAACGTCCACTGCCCACACGAAGGGAGACCCGATGACGAGAAAGAAGCATTCTACGCGCTGTTTAGAGCTAAGGTGCTGTCCATAAACCACGTGGTCATAGGGGGGGGTTTGGCCGGCTTTGGGACAGAAGGTCGAAGGACAAATGGTCGAAGGACAAAAGGTCGAAGGACAAAAGGTCGAATGGACAAAAGGTCGAATGGACAAAAGGTCGAATGGACAAAAGGTCGAATGGACATAAGGTCGAAG